>NW_004444003.1:1109275-1130141 GCF_000243295.1 Trichechus manatus latirostris
AATATTGCCACTCCTGCTCTTTTTTAAGTGTTGTTTGCTGGATATATTTTTTTCCAACCTTTGCATTTTAGTTTGTTTGTGTCTTTAAGTCTAAGGTGTGTCTCTTGTAGGCAGCATATAGACGGATCATGTTTTTTTATCCATTCTGCCAGTCTCTATCTCTTAATTGGTGCATTTATTCCATTTACGTTCAGCGTAATTATTGATAGGTAGGAGTGTAGTGCTGGCATTTTGATGTCTTTTTTTGTGTTGTTGACAGTTTGTTCCACTTAATTTTCTGTGTTGAGTTGTTTTTCTTTACGTATTTTCTTTTAGTCTTTTTCCTTGTTGTCATGGATTGAATTATGTCCCCCAAAAAAAGTGTGTATCAATTTGGCTGGGCCATGATTCCTGATATTGTGTGGTTTTCCTATATTTTGTAAATCCTGCTTCTATGATGTTAATGAGGGAGGATGGGCAGCAGTTGTGTTAGTAAGGCAGGACTCAGTCTACAAGATTGGTTTGTATCCTGAGGCAATGTCTTGAGATATAAAAGACAGAAGTGAGCAGAGAGACAGGGGGACCTCATACCATCAAGAAATCAGTACCAGGAGCAGAGCGTGTCCTATGGACTGGGGTCACTGCACCGAGAAGCTCTTAGTCTGGGGGAACACTGATGAGAAGGCCGAGAGAGAGAGAATGCCTTCCCCTGGAGCTGACACCCTGAATTTGGACTTTTAGCCTACTTTACTGTAAGGAAATAAACTTCTCTTTGTTAAAACAATTCACTTGTGGTATTTCTATTATAGCAGCACTAGATAAATAAGGCACTTGTTAATTTTGTATTTACTAAGTCTTTATGTTTTTCTTGTTTTTTATTTTGATGTGTAGGATTGTTAGTTTACTTTGTGGTTACTTAATATTTACCCCTATTTTTCTAAGTTTAAACCAGTCTTATATTTCTTTATATTGCCTTGACTTCCTCTCCATATGAAAGATCTATGACTACATTTTTTAGTCCCTCTTTTTTGTTTTAATGTTGTCATGTTTTATGTACTGATGTCTCTGTTTCCCTATTTTCAGTGTTTTAGCTTTAATTTATTTTTGTGACTTCCCTATCTGGGTTGATATCTGGTTGCTCTGTCCTATGTTCTAGTCTTGGGTTTTTATCTGATGTTATTGATTTTCTAACCAGAGAACTCCCTTTAGTATTTCTTGTAATTTTGGTTTGGTTTTTACAAATTCTCTAAAATTCTGTTTGTCTGGAAATGCCCTAATTTTGCCATCATATTTGAGAGACAGTTTTGCTGGATATAGAATTCTTGGCTTGAAATTTTTTTTCCTCAAGGCTTTATATATGTCATCCCAGGACCCTCTTGCATGCATGGCTTCTGCTGAGTAGTCAGAGCTTAGTCTTACTGACTCTTCTTTGTAGATGACTTTTCGGCTATCCCTAACTGTTCTTAAATTCTCTCTTTATCTTTGGTTTTGGCCAGTTTGATTATAATATGCCTTAGTGACTTTCTTTTGCTATCTACCTCGTGTGGGGTTTGATGAGCTTCTTGGATAGCTATCTTGTCATCTTTCATGATATCAGGAAAGTTTTCTGCCAACAAATCTTCAACAATTCTCTCTGTATTTTCTGTTATCCCTTCCGTTCTGGTACTCCAATCACTTGTAGATTATTCCTTTTGATAGAGTCCCACATAATTCTTAGGGTTTCTTCATTTTTTTAATTCTTTTATCTGATTTTTCCTCAAATAAGTTGGTGTCAAGTGCTTTATCTTCAGTCTCACTAATTCTGACTTCCATTGCCTCAATTCTTCTCCTATGACTTTCTACTGAATTGTCTAATTCTGAAATTTTATTGATACTCTTTTGGATTTCTGTTTGCTGTATCTCTATGGATTCTTGCAGCGTGTTAAATTTGTCATTTTGCTCTTGAATAACCTTCTTAAGTTCCTCTGTTGCTTTGTCTGTTTGTTCCTTGGATTGTTCTGCACTTTGCATGATCTCCTTCCTGATTTCATGAAGAGTTCTGTATATTAGTCTTTTTAATTTTACATCCAGTAATTCCAAGAAGTTCTCTTCCTCTGGAAGGTTTTTTGATTCTTTGTTTTGGTGGCTTGCTGAAGCCATCATGGTCTGCCTCTTTATGTGATTTGACATTGACTGTTGTCTCCTAGCCATCAATAAGTTATTATATTTATTTACTTTATGTTTGCTTACTTTGTCCTAGCTTCTGTTTTGTTTTGATAGGCCTAAATAGGCTGGTCGTGCGAGCTAGTTTGATTATTGGCATCTTCAAAGCTCCCACATCCTGTCACCAAGTGGTTAGAGCTGTTACTAGGTATGTGAGCCCAAGAGTCCATTTGCTTTTCTTGTGTGGATTCAGCTCAGGTGTCCAGCTCATCAGTCACTGACTGTATGGTGCAGGCTCTCACCTACAGTCCTAGACAGGCAGGGATGTTTGGAGTAGGCGCAGGTATCTGGCTGCAGTAGGGTGTCATGCACTGATCAAGGCAGGGGGCTGACTGCTGCCTCTGAGTGTCTGGGTGGAAGGCATGTCCCTGATCCCTATAGCATGTAGGTTGGTGAGTTTTGCAGGGGGACTATAAGCACTCAATGCTGTTGGCTGTAAGGACTGGGAGTCACCACATATTCTTGGACCCATGTCATGGGTGACTTGGTGAAGTGGGTGGAGCCACCAGTCCTCAGGCCCCTGATGTGGGTAGGTGAGGACCAGCTTAATGGGCAGGGTGATGTCAAATGTCACCAATCTGCCACTCCCCCTTATAGCAGATACAGATGAAAATAGGCTTCAGGTACATACCCTCATGTACTGTGGTAATGGGGGCCTATGCCACTGAAATGGGCCCACACAGGTCTATGCAGGGATGAAAGGCATTAAGAGTCCATGGACCCTTTATGCCTGTGACTAAGCAAAGGTGCTGTGCCTGCCCTGAGTTCCCGGCCTAAGGGAGCTGGCAGATTATTTTTTTCTTGTTTGTTAATTTGCTCCCTCTCCAAAGCCGGGAGAATGGCTCAGGGGGTGCAACACTTCCTACTTCCGGCCTAGCAAGCGCAGTAATCTCTGAAGCTGGACCTGGGGATCCGGAGCTGAGCAGGGAGGGAACAGGTAAATGGGAGAGAGGTATTTCCCAAAAGGAGGGATTTTTTTTTTTTTTTTTTTTTTGATCCATGTGGTAGGTTAAACACTTGTACTTATCTTTCACTGATTGAGCACCATTTCTCCCTGCTTCTGGAGGTTTGAGCTGACTCTCTGCCGCTCGGTCTCTCCCAGTGTGGAAAACACATCTTGAGCACCACTGCTTGCCTCACCACTTGTGCCAGCTGATCTAGCCTGCAGGGTGCCAGTTCCTGGCAGGTCAGGTCTGGCAACTTCTTGCTGCTTCTTAACCATCTCTCCCTCCCCATGCCGCTCAGTCGGATTCCTCAACTTTGTCTTTGATGTTCAGGGCTCCTGGTTTGTCATATATAATTGATTCACTTGTTTTTTCGGGTATTTGTTGTAAGAGGGACCACAGGAAGCGTCTGACTACTCTGCCATCTTGGCCCCACTCCTATATAAACATTTTTGAAGTTCTTGATAACATGTTGTTTCTTTAGCATGCTAAATCAATTTTTTCATTAACCTGAGTGTACTATTTCTTTCACAATTCTCTCAGCTTTTAAAAATATTTTGATAAGTAATTGTTTTCAAATATTTATTTTAATTTGTATTTCATTAGAATTGAATAGATTTTTTTAATGAATTTTTTTTTTTATTGTACTTCTGGTGAAGGTTTACAGAACAAATAGTTTCTCATTAAACAGTCAGTACACATATTGTTCCATGACATTGGTTAACAACCCCATGACATGTCTACCGTCTCCCTTCACGTTTTTTTTTTTTTTTTGGTGAAAATATACATAGCCAAAGATACACCATCCATTTAAAAAATTTCTACATGCACAGTTCAGTGACATTGATTACGTTCTTCTAGTGGTACTGCTATTCTCACTTTAGATGAAGGTTTACAGAACAACAGAGTCTCTCATTAAAAAGTTAGTACACATGTTGCCCTATGACAATGGTTAACAACCCCACTACATGTCATCACTCTCCCTTCTTGACCTTGGGTTCCCTATCACTAGCTTTCCTATCCCCTTCTGCCTTCTAGTCCTTGTCCCTGGACTGCTGTGCCTCATTAGTCTTGTTTTGTTTTATGGGGTTTTCCAATCCCTGGCTGAACGATGAACCTCGGAAGTGACTTCACCACTGAGCTAAAAGGGTATCTGGGGGCCATACTCTCGGGGTTTCTCCAGTCTCTTTCAGGCCAGTAAATCTGATCTTTTTTTTTGTGAGTTAGAATTTTTTCTACATCCTTCTCCAGCTCTGTCTGGAACCCTCTGTTGTGATCCCAGTCAGAGCGGTAAGTGGTAGTAGCTGGGCACCATCTAGCTGTACTGGACTCAGTCTGGTGGAGGCCTTGGTATAGAATTGAATAGATTTAATGTACACATATAATTTTGAGTTCTAGTATTTATCAACCCTTTAATATAGACCAAAATATCGGTTATGCATCATAAGATATTTAAATACTTGCACTTCCATGGTCTGGCTTCCAGAAATCCCAATTAGAAGAACCTACTGTCTGAATGCTTTCCCTGTAGCCTAGGGCACACTGTAGGAGGAATCCTTAATTTCAGATTATATGTCACTCACACTTCAAAACCTCGACATATCGAAAGGCATAAGGAGCCCTGGTGGTACAAGAGTTAAGTGCTTAGCTGCTAACTGAAAAGGTTGGCAGTTCAAATCCACCCGGCGGCTCCATGGGAGAAATACCTGGCAATCTCCTCCTGTAAAGATTACAACCATAGAAAACCCTATGGGGCAGTTCTATTCTGCCACATGAGGTCACTATGAGTTGAAATCAATTCGAAGACACCTAGTAACAACAACATGTGCCACCGTATTCCAGATGAACCAATACAAAATCAAATCTAAGATTTGGTAATAATGATGCTGAAGACAGAAGCAGCCGTTTCCGGTACAGGCCAAACTGTGTAGGGCAAGATCCCCCTGAGGCACACACACAAAAGGATCCATTCTGAGCCAACTGAGACACTTCTTTCAGCTGCGCTGGTTAAAGCCTGCACATGCTCATGAGGAAGAAGAGGAGACGCTTTTCATGCCTTGTATAGTAGTAAAATGCTCTGTAGTTTGACTTATGCACTAGAAGCTCAGTTTTCTCAAGGAATTCTTTTGATATCTTTGATAAGTGCTTTCAGTTACTTCTGGCCATTTTATATGTAGACACCTAACTGTGTAAATAGGGGGCAGTGGTGGTTCAGTGATACAATTCTCGCCTTCCACACGGGAAACCTGGTTAGATTCTGGCCAATGCACCTGAAGCGCAGCCACCACCCATCTGTCAGTGGAGGCTTTCATGTTGCTATGATGCTAAACCAGTTTCAGCAGAGCTTCTAGACTAAGAAGAAAGGCCTGGCAATCTTCTTTTGAAAATTAACTAATGAAAACCCTATGGATCACAGTGGTCCGATCTTATTGTACATGGGATCACCTCGAGTCGGCTGTTGACTTGACGGCAACTAACAACAACAACTGTGTAAATATTTTCCAGACATTGAGTTGAAATTTGGGTGTGCTGTGGTTAAAGCATTGGACTGCTAACCAAAAGGTCAGTGGTTCGAATCCACCAGCCACTCCTTGGAAACCTATGGGGCAGTTCTACTCTGCCCTGTAGGGTCGCTATGAGTCAGAATCAACTCGACGGCAATGTTTTGTTTTGTTTTTTTTTACAATGGGCAAAATGAGATAAAAATCACTCCTTGCAGAATTCTGTGATAAGGCTGAATTCCCTTATGTGCTGCACACCTCTTTTGTGAAATTGACACCACGCTCACAGGTTACCCAATACACCAAAGTATTCTGGTGCCCAGAGAAAGAGCTAAAATGTGAAAACCTTTGGTTGATACCCACGTATGCTAAGACAATACCTCCCTAGGGCCTAATGTTCTTTTTCCCCAATACAGCAGATTTTCTTCTTTAGAACTCTGATTACATTAAAATGTTGATTTCTTTAGCATGACAAGTTTAAAGCACTGAAACTTTAGATGTGTTTGGGAGCTGAGTAAAACCATAATCCCTCAGTGATGCTTATATCAATGGTGAGTTCAGAATGACCAGCATGGGTAAGGTTCAACTCTGTTTGCCATTTTAAACTTTCCTCCACTACCCCCGCAACCCGCCCCAAAATACCATCTGCCTGACACATTGCCTTTTGGGATTGTTTATGAGCAAGTTCTCTGTTATTTATGATTGTTGGCAAAAATCCATATAGAAATGTAGCATGATACTAGTGCCTCTTGACAATAAAAAAAGTCTTGAATTTAACTTCTATCAGCACCATGATACGACATAGTGGAAATATTCTTACTATCTCATGTTGTTGCTTATTTTGATTTTGCATTGTAGTAAAGAAACAACTAAGTCATCAGCAAATGGCCCTGCTAGTCAACTTCTAGGTGGGGTATAAAAATAAAAAAAAACATGGGTAACAGTGGACTTTTCTGGTTTTAAAGGTTTAGACTTCAACTCCACTTGCTTAATTGACTGTTATGGGTACATGTGTATTTAACAATTTTTATTTCTATAAGAAATTTTTATTTTTAAAAGCTCCATATTTTTCCTCCTAGAAATCATCTATCCTGTAAGGCAGTTTGATACGTGAACTCAAGATGACAAATTATATATGAATTAAGGATAGACTAAAGAGTTTAAAGAGAATATCATATATTGGTCTTTTGATTTCTACTCACACAGGTAATGCTAGTGTCACCAAGTGCATAAAAGGTTTATAAATATTTATATGTTTTTCCCTCACTTACTGCCTCTATGTACAGATTAGAAAAAGATTAAGATAATTGTACTTTCCATATAATTTACTCATCTGCTTGCTCTGCTCTACAATCTCCCACCACCTGCTACATTCTCATTCTCTTCTTCTTCCTTGGAATAACCATCTTATTCTCATGGACAATACGAATAAATGTGAGTTTTGTGATGAAGATGAGTAGATTCCTCATGGGTTGGACACTTAAGGTGCTGATTAGTGAGTTAGTGGGAAGCTCAAGGGAAATCCCTGTCTTTGGGCTGTGGAGCTTGGTCTCCAGCTCCAGCGTTCCCAGAGAAAGCATTCTGCTCAAATCCACAATGACCCAGAGCTGAGAAAAACAGCTTCCACAGTGGATGACAGAACCTGGAAAATAAAACAAAAATACCAAACCAGTTGCCGCCAAGTCGATTCCGACTCAAGGCGACCCATGTGTGTCAGATAGAACTGTGCTCCATAGAATTTTCAATCGCTGGTTTTTTGGAAGTAGATCACCAGGTCTTTCTTCCAAAGTGCTTCTGGGTGGACTTGAACCTCCAACCTTTTGGTTAGCAGCCGAGTGTGTTAACCATTTGCACCACCCAGGGACTCCCAAAACAAAAACAACTAATGTTTATTGGGCACTTATTGTGTGTGGCACTGGACCATATACTTTGTGGTTGGAAAGAGTTTCCCAAACAAAAGAAGGCAGGCCCCCTAGTGCCACAGATGGGAGGGAGATGTGCCTGTTCACAGACATCTGTGTGGTCTCACAGGTTGGGAAATAGGCCAGATGCAGAGCTGAGCTGTAAGCCACTAAGCTAACCTTCTCTCTTGCTTCCACTCCACCTATCTGCTTTCCCCATCTTCTTTTCCAATCCTTATCATCAGGGAATTTCCTTTAATGTACATGTGGGGTGATTCCCACTCCAGGTGGAGGACACTGAATATTTCCCTTTGGCCAGTGGCTTCTCACCCACACTCAGCGTCAGGAGTTTGCCTTCACCCACAGGCCCAAGGCGTCACCGGCATTGACAGGATTTCATGACTGAGAAGAAAACAACAAGGGGACTACAAGCCTCAATGATGCTAGGTGAGGAATGATTGGGAGGCATGGGCTTGTTTAGCTGAGAGAAGAGAATATCCAGGGGAAATATTAGCTGATCACAAGTATCTGAAGGACTGTTATGAGGGAGAGGAAGTAGAAGTAGGAAAGAGTTGAGGATGGAATAATAAAAGTAGTAACGACAGTAATAGTTAAAATGCATTGAGCACTCAGGTCCTCTGCTAAGTGCTTTATATGCATTTTTTTCATTTAATCTTCACAATATGAGGCAGATACTAGGGTCATCCCTGTTTTACAGATGAATTGAGGTCTAGAGAGAATAATGAGTTTACCAGCTTACACCAAGTAGGTGGCAGAACTGAGATTCAAATCCAGTTCTGCTTAATTCCAGAGGTCAGTGTCATACAACCTGCCATTCTCACCAAATATTCAGAGCACCAACTGTGCAAGGATAGAACCATTTAAGACAATGGCGTTAAAATGGTTTTTCATGACCTTGATGATCCCTTTGAACTTCTCCCAGAATAAGAAAACAATAATAATAATAATAAGGACTAAATCTGTGAAAAGGAGTTCTGGTTGTGCAACAGTTAAGTGTTTGGCTGCTAACAGAAAGACTGGTAGTTCAAACCCACCCGGCACCTCCACAGGAGAAAGACCTGGCAATCTGCTCCGGGAAAGATTACAGCCTACAAAACGCTATGGAGCAATTCTGCTCTGTCACACAGGGCTGCTGTGAGTTGGAATCAACAGAACAAGAAGTCTGTGAAGGGCTTCTAGGTACAAAAGGACAAAGCTGAATCCTTCATTTAGTTGACAAAAAGTTGGAAATTAGAACCCCAGAATTTTTTTTCCTATTCTACTTTTGGAATTCTATTTAGAGTCATGCACTTGATTAAACTTTATTGACATCCTTCAACACCTAAAACATTAGATATATGCTATTTTAATTTTCAGGATATATGGATAGAGAAACTCATTCTTTAGGTCATCTGCCAAGATTAGCGCCTACTGCCAAAGCCACAGGAATTCCAGAGTTTGAGAAACAAGAATATGTTAAGTAGTTTTTATCACACCCATAAGGTACTGGTTAGACGGCTAAATGGCAGAATAAACTTAACCTGTCAAATCAAAAAATCTAGTCTTTTGCTGTTTCATTTTAGGTAACTGCAAAATCATACAATGCCCTGGTAAGGCCTCAAAAAACTGCCTTCTAATGAGCTCATTGCTTAGGAGGCTAATCTAATATTTTGTTTTCGTCTTTTGGAAACCAGAAGTAATGAGGGATTAACCCTGGTAAATAGAACTGCAATTTAACCCTCTGCTAAGAGGTCTGCTAACTGCATCAACATCAAACTCTGTTTACATGTAATTCAGGTTATGTGACGGCCAAATACTATACATTTTTTATGATGATGCTGTATGTATAATTAGAAGAATGAATGTCTCCTAACGCCCCTGTTGGACAGAGAGGGGAGGAAGACAATGTCCTTTTTTGGCTTGAACTCTGGGTAAAAGAAAGGTAGTGACGTTGCTCTGACTGATGTTATGATGTGATGTCATTGTAGGATAGGCAATCTTTCAAGGTGGGTGGGTGGGAAGAAAGGGCAAATCATAAAATATTTTTCTTTATGTGTTTGGACCACACTGTCTTCAAGAATTTTTCTGTGGGAGTTGAGAGGAGTGTGTGTGAGGTATGAGTGTGTGTGAATATGTGTGTGTAAATGCACACTTGGTGAAGTAACCTCAAAGGGAGCTGCATGTGGAGAAGCAAAAGGTGCCGTGAAGAATCCTGAGAAACATTTTTCTAGCCTAGGTGACTCTGACGTGGAGAAATGCACTGCTCTGAAGAGGGTCAGACACTGTGGAGGAGTCTGGTGACTGGGAGGGGAAATTTCCCAACAGGCCAACTGAGACTGGCAGCCTGGAGATTAGAAAAAGGAATCTACACAGTAACAAAACTGAGGACAGGGGAGCAAGGAAAAGGAAGAGGAATCCTTACACAGATCTTCATTCCATGGATAATCTTCCCACGGACAATGGGAAAGTCATATTTCGTGAGAAGTTCATAACTTTTTCCCTCCTACATTGTAACTCCCTTCAGTGATCGAATTTCAGAGAATTTTGTATGAGCTTGGATGGTACACTGTATTAATGGCTCCAGTTCTTCTTCACTCTTCCCTGTACCTATGCCCTTTGCCACATGACTTTGCTATTGGTCCCATCAAAAGGCCACCTGACCTCCCTGACCCTTGATTCTGAGTTCAGCCATGTGACATGCTTTGGCCAATGGAATGTTAGCAGATGGGAAGCTATCAGAGGCTTGAAAAAAACACATGCGTGCTAAAGCTTGTTCTACCTCATCTCTGCCATCACCATGCGGACAGGTTGGGGCTCCTCTCCCTGTCCCAGGAGAAGGATAAGAGACACATGGAGCAGAACCACCCCCAGCCAAGTCCAGTGTAGAGTAACTGACCTCCTGCCAACCCGTAAACTCCTGAGAAATAATAAGTGATTGTTGTTTCAAGCCTCTGAGTTTTAGGGTGGTCCGTCACACGCAATAGCTAACACCTTATTTGTGTTAGTGCTATTACGATAACTACCATTTACTGAGTACTTACTATGTTTCGGAGAATGTTCTAAGCTCTTTTAACACATTGTTGTTGCTGTTAGTTGTCATCAGGTCAATTCTGACTCCTGGTGACCACACGTGTGCAGAGTAGAACTGCTTCATAGGGTTTTCAAGGCTGTGACTTTTCAGAAGCAGATTGCCAGACCTGTGTTCCGAGGCACCTCTGGGTGGGTTTAAACTGTTAAATCGTTCGGCCAGTAGTCAAGTGCTTAACCATTTGTGCCACCCAGAGACTCCTTTTAACATAATATCTTATTTAATTCTCACAGTAAACTTATGAGGGAGACACTTTTATTAGTCCCATTTTATAGATGAAAAAACTTGGGCACAGCATATAAGCAGCTTGGCTGAGGTAGAAGAGTAGGGTTCCAAATACAGAGTCCACTCTTAACCACTATGCTATGCAGTCTTTCTGGAGGATAAAAGTGCAGGGCAATAAAGGGAGGTGTGGCATGCCCTGAAATCACACCTCTACTACAGTTTGTGTGCAGGGAGCAGCATCCCATTGAGGGGACTGTGTCCGGGAGTTCCCAGTGGTAGAAGGGACCCATGGTGGCCTGGGAGCAGGGAAGATGCCCCCCCTACCCCACCCCCATGCCGTCATAGGCAGGGTGTTGTGCATTGAATTCTGTCCCCCAAATGTACATGTTGAATTCCTGGCCCTTGTACCTGTGGATGTGATCCTGTTTGAAACTAGGATTTTTCCTTTGTAATGAGGTCGTACCAGAGTAGAGCAGACCTTAAATGTAATCACTTCTGAGTTATAAAAAGACCAGAATAGACAAAGAGACACACACATGGCAGAAGACAGATACCATGTGAGGATCATCTACAAGCCAAGGAATGCCAAGGAACTCACAGGGCTACCGACAAGCAAGGAATCGACACTGCCGAGACCCTGATTTAGACTTTCTGCCTCCAGAGCTGTCAGAAAATAAATCTCTGTTCTTTAAGGCCAACCAGTTGTGGCATTTGTGTTACAGCAGCACCAGGTAAGTAAGACACAGTGTCTTGGGATAATCATGAAATCATCTTCCTCTAGCTTTCCCAGTACACAGTAGAGAAGGGTTCTCCTACAGGAAAGGGAAGAATAAATAGCTCCTGGGTTACATATGTCATGATTTAAGTATTATGGAATATATATGCATATATATGTGTGTGTTGAACATTTGAAAAACTTGTGTGGGCGAGTGTATAGGTATATATGGATGTGACTATAAATAAGGTGACTGATGTGTTCCCAATCCTTCGCATGTCACCATCAAAAGCGCCTCCCTTCAGGACAATTACTGTAAGGGGATTACTATAAGGCCCAGGGCATTGTTAAATTTCCTCATTTGGAATCCCCTTCAGAATCTTCCCCAGTGAAGTAATCATATATATATATATGTAATATATGCCACAGACATATAACATTTTGTGTTTGTTTCTACCTGGATCAGCTAAATTCATGCACATGCTGATTAATTAAAATCACATTTTCTTGATCCCTGCCCTAAGGTAGAATGTAGACATCGGCTCTTCAGACTGTGCCCACAAGCAGTTTTCAATGTAAAATTAGAGTCCATTTTGTGCTTGGTAATTTGTAATTAAGAAGTTTGAAGAAGTAAAATCTAACTCATTCCTGCATCAGGGGTGACCGCAGGACTTCTCTGGAGACATGCCCGGAATGCAACCTTTTCAGTGTTGTCCTCTGTTGGTGCTCACAACCCTTATGCACATCAAGGCACTGAGTATCAGCGAAAAGGACTCCATCATGAAGTCATTTCCTCCCTCAGCCTACATTCGACCAGGGCCTGCGGTTTTTGTGTTACTTTGAATTTCTCTGTTTCCTCACAGCCAATCATTTATGTCCAGTTAAGGTATCTGTTTCTTGGGGTCACCCTATTATCACCAGCTGAATGAACCCATGCATAAATTATTGCCTTAGGCTTCTAACCACTCTCTCTCTCTGTCTCTTCCTTCTTAGTACTATCATCTGTGAGAGTGTTTTTAGCTGCCGTCAAGTAGGCTCCAACTCATGGCAACCCTATGTATAACACAGGGGCAGAGTAACCAATAAGCAAGATACACACCGGCTTACAGTAAGCAAGGTATGCACGGGTTTAATTGTATTTACTTACTAATCTGTAGTGAACAATTTCGCATGGGTTTCACCACCTGACGGAAAGAAATGCTGCCCCGTCCTGCACCATCTTCCGGATCGTTGGCATGTTTGCATCCAGTCGGACAATAGTCTGCTCTGGTCTGTACAGTTTTCATTAGCTGACTTTCAGAAGTAGATTGGCAGGCCTTTCTTCCTAGTCTGTCCTAGTCTGAAAGCTCCACTGAAACTTGTCCACCCTGGGTGACCTTGTTGGTATTCGAATTCCAATGGCATAGCTTTCAGCATCATAGCAACACACAAGCCACTACCGTATGACATATTGACAGACAGGTGAAGTGAGAGAGTAGTTACAATCAAATTGTTCTTTTTACTTTAGGACCAAGATTTTCCTTCCATATGATCTCTCTAAATAAATAAATAAATATCTTGTCCTTTGATCCAACTCTTGTTAAATACTATTTTTTCCTCAAAATACTGTTACCTTATGTGTATATCAAGGGGCAGGAGAAAAACCACACTTTACCAAGTAATTATTATTCAAGTTGCAATTTGGTGTCTCCTGCTTTTGAGTTCATATGAGGGGGGAAAAAAACACAAAACTTCCTTTAGTTGTGTTTTACTCAAGACAAATTTATGAAGAGGGAGAAGGAGTGAAGGGTTACATCTGGAGAGAGTTAAGTTCTGTGGCTGGAGAAGCAGCTGGAAAGAGTGTGTTACGGCAGCTTCCCGTGTGCAGCCATCTTGTTTGAGCTTGAAAATGCGTGGGCTTTCAAATGGTGTGGATTGTATTTGGAAAGAAAAAATACAATGTGTTTCCAGATAGGAAATTTAGTAATTTATTCATGCTCGTAAACCACTTTCTGCCCTAAATTTGCTGGCCAGGAAGATGCTGTTAACTAAAATTGGGAGATCCTAGGGAAACTCTAAATCTTGCACAGCACCTAATTATCGGGTGCTATTAGAGCTTTTTGGTAAGATTTTGTGGCATTCCTCTTTTAAATGTTGGAAAACTTAAGGTCTTTATGTTTCCTCTTTGATGACTTTGATGCCTACTACACCCTTGTTTTACTTAATTCAGGACAAGCAACCTCAAATCCAGGCTGAAGTAACTGTGGTTCCCCAAACCCTCACTGCCTTTGTTGAAATCATCTGAGAATTTGTCACCCTTTTGCTTCCTCTCTTCTATGCCCACCTGCATCATATGAATCATGATAAAGACTAATTCTGACACATAAAATAGTGTTGAAATGATTAAGTTTCCATTTAAATACAAAATAGTATTTTATCTATGCAAAAACATGGCCTAGTCTGCAAATTGCTGTCCCGAGTTGTTTCAAGGAAAAAAAAAAAAAGTCAAAATGTTTTAAACCTTTCTTTAGGTCGCTATGAGTCAGAACCGACTCTGCGGCAATGGTTTTTTTTTTTTGTTTTGTTTTGGTTTTTAGATTTGATGAGAAAGAATTGTTTACAGAAGCTCTTTTATTTACAAGTAATTGAGGTTCCAAGAGGCTGTTCATAAGTTGATTTGTTTGTTAATAAGTTCAAAGGCAGCGATTCCGGAGGCCTTTTCTCCAAAAGTGAGAGCAAATAGGCCCTTTGAATCTTGAAAGCTGGGCATAAACTTCTCCCACTTGCTGATAATTGCTCTCTCGGGAATAATCTATCACTCTATGTCTTTCCTTCACAACATAACCTCTCAAGAGAATTGTCCACAGCTGCTGTCTCTACTTCTCACCACTCCCCTGGTCTCCTTGAGGCGAAATCCAATGGCTGTCTCTTGTTTCTCCTTTTCAACTCAGCACTATTCCACTCAGCTACCATTCCATCCTTTTTGAAATAGTCTTTTCACTTGGCTTTTATGCACCACATTCGTCTGGTTTTTCTTCTGTCTAACTACTCGCCCGTGGTCTCTTTAGCCTTCTCTTTTTCCACTGCTCAATTTGTAAATATTGGACCTTTGTAGCGCTCCATTGTAGGCCATCTAATATTATATATTGACATTTTCTAGATTACCTCATCTGGTCCCATGAATTTAGATACTGTCTCTATGACAATAACTCTAATTCTTTACCTTCAACCCTGCCCTGCAAGCTCATCCCTCCATCCAACTACCTAATTAACATCTCCACTTGGGCCCCTAATAGGATTCTCAGGTGTAATGTATTCAAAGTAGACTGTGAAATTATCATGTTCATTTTATGTTTATTTCTTTTTTGTCTGTTTTCCCCAACCCAGACAGCAAGAACCATGTCTGTTTTTTTCATCAGTGTATCCTCAGCACGTAGATCACTGTTTAACACATACTACGGGCTCCATGAGTCAGAAATGACAGCAACTAACAACAACAACAGGGGCTCAACAAATATTTGTTAAATTAATCAATCAATCTTTTTGTACCAAAAAAAAGCAAAAAGAACAGAGAACTGCTTTATCAGTATTGAAAATTGGTTGAAGCAAATAAACCTCTTCATTGATGACATCCACAAATGTCATAGCACACCCCTTAATAGCTATGACATTCATACGCTTGCCACCTCACCACTCAAATAGAAATTGAGCCATATCCATGCCTTGCCACAGAAGTTTTATCAGCAGAACTTTTACCAGGTTTAATCTTTAAGTTCTCCAACAAATGGTTAGCCTTCTTTTGAATTAATGTTAGGTTACTAAGCATCTCTTTTTTATGCTAAATCCTCCAGCCCAATACCCAAAAGTTTTTCTATTTTGTCAATCACTTTTCTTCTTGATAATTTTGTAGATGGCATGGACTTTTCACATGCTATAGGATTCACTCTTTCTCCTTCAGAATCTTGCCTACTCCCAAATAATCCTCTATGTATTTGCAACGTCTGTCACTTTCTCACAACTTTCTTGTGTGTGCGGAGCGGGGAGGGAGGGTCCCGGGAGGGAAGGTCCCCTCTAATTTCCTTCTATCATAAGTATTGCTTTCAATAGTGGCATAGTTTTTGCACTTATTGGGCATAACAAGGTTAATAATATCCTCCAAACACCTGAAAATTAAGCACAAGCCCTATAAACACATGGACTACTAATCAAAGAGAGCCTAATGCCACATGTTGATGCAGAGCTGACTCAACATATTCTAGAGGGGCAACGTTTGGCCTGGGAGCCACCGTGCAGCCCAAGAACTTGACTTGTTGTTTGTTTGGGGTTTACTTGGCCTATGAAGTTTGTTGTGGTTTTTTTTTTAACTTGACACCTATAGGCAAAACTTTAGAGACTGCACATAAAAATTAAGATGTCTGGACATTATTGAAAAATTACAAGATTGGCAACTGGGCCTATATCCTGCAGAGCAAAAAGCTTTGAGTAGCAGATTCTCTTCAGACAGACATGAGCTCTCTGGTTGACCACAGTTCCCACCCAGCCCACTTCACTCATTACCTGTCTAGCCCTGGGAGACACTTGAGTTGGAGAGTCCTGCCATGGGAAGGGAGGGAGCCATAGCTTCCATTCAGGGGGCAGTAGGGGTGGTAGGGGTGAAGGGAAAGTAGCCTTAGCTTCCACTCAATCAGAGAGAAAGTTTTGTTCTTTGATGTTGAATAACCCAGTGACAAACTTGCCTCAACTGCTATCTTAATTATCTAGTGCCGCTGTAACAGAAATACCACAAGTGGATGGCTTTAATAAACAGAAATGTACTTTCTCACAATTTAGGAGGCTAGAAGTCCAAATTCAGGGCGCCAACTGTAAGGGAAGGCTTTCTTTCTGTGTTGGCTCTGGGGGAAGGTCCTTGGCTCTTCAGCTTGTTTCCTGGTTCCTTGGAGACCTCCATGTGGCTTGGCATCAATCTTATCCCATCTCTGCTTCTAGCTTGTGTTTAATTTCTTTTGTATCTCAAAAGAGATTGACTCAAGATACACCATACACTAATCCTATCTCATTAATATAGCAAAGACAACTCATTCCCAAATGAGATTATAACCACAGGTATAGAGATTAAGATTTACAACATATATTTTTGGGGGGCACAATTCAACCCATAACAACTACTAAAGCCACTGATATGTACAAAATCAAGTTGTTGAGTTTTTAAGAAATAATTGTTTAAATATGGGTAAACCACAAAAAAACAAAATGAAATTTTTTAGTAGAGACAAATCACTTTAAAAAATATTTATTGCTCTTTAAAAATGACCTCCTGTTAATTTTTAAAACTTTTAATAGCTAATGATTTCAAACAATGAAGAGAAGAGTTTCATTATGCTAAGAAATAGTGTAACGTGGAACACACAGAGGCAAATGGAAGACTTGTGACAGCAAAACTCCATAATGGGATACTGTCTTCCTGATATAATCTTGATTTTAATAGTCAGGTAGATTCAGGCAGACCACATGTCTATACAGAATTGTTACCAGTAGGGGCGTAAGGGTGGTAGAGGTGCTTCGATTCAGATGTTTATAAAGGTGAAAAAGCAACTGGTTGACAATAACTGATCATACCTCTAAAAAAAAAAAAAAAAAAAAACCTGCTGCCATTGAGTCGATTCTGACTCAAAGCAACCCTATAGGACAGAGCAGAACTGCCCCATAGGGTTTCCAAGGCTGTAAATCTTTACAGAAGCAGACTGCCACATTATTCTCCTGAAGATCCGCTGGTAGATTCAAACCAATGACCTTTCAGTTAGCAGCCGAGCACTTTAAGCACTGTGCAACCAAACCTCTCACATACACTCTAGGATGAGAATATATGCAGTGTATAGCACTTATATATGTAAATGAACATAGAGTTGGTTCTATCACTTTCCTATGTCTCCTCACTAAAAACCTGGTGACAGATTTTAACCACAGTGGCTAGGATGTATCATTTGCAAGGAATAGAAAATCTGATTTAAACTGGCTTATGAAAAAAGGGAATTTATTTACTCATGGAACAAAAAAAATTTCCAAAGCAGCTTGATCACAGAACCCATCTGTCTCCCCTTCTCCTGGCTCTGAGCTCCTCAAAGTTGCCTTCATTTTTAGACTCTCCATAGTGGTAAAATGGCTCCCAGCATCTTGAGAGTTTAAGCCTCTACGCCTCTCTCCCAATGTCTCAGAAAAAGTGTTTCTACTGCTAATTGACTTGGAACTGCCCAGACCTTAACTGATAACTATGACTAAAGAAATGCAATGATCCAGTTGACCAGGTTTGAGTCACACATTCAACTCTGATATGAAGGCGAAATCGACTTTATCCAAAGGACATGGACTGAGGGTTGAGAAAGGGAGTCTCTCAAAGAAGATTCAGGGTACTCTTAGCAAGAAGACAAGTGAAAATCAGCTAATTTCTACTGCATACAGTCATGGTTCTGATCCAAACTGAAGTTATTTTCTGTGATTTGGGGACTATCTGCTCAGATTTTCTTCAGCATCCTTTGTGCCAGCCCTTGCTCACACCTTCATTCAGTCTTTCATGCATTCAGTGAATAAATAGGCACTGAGTACCTAGGCCAAGCACCTTTCAGACACTGGACATTCAATGGTAAATAAAGTATTCCTTTCCCTCAGGAACGTTAGAGTCTGATGGAGGAACAAACCATCAATACGCTAACCATTAAATAGTCTTTAAACACTTGTTATCTATTTGTATGGAAGGCTTTACTTCTCTCCAGCTTGGTTTGCAAAATGCTGATTGTTCCTCTGAGATTCTACTGCTCTCTGTTTTTCTAACCTGAAGTCTATGCCTATATTCCTCTTAGGTACTCAGGACGCTGAGGAGAGGAGATGGTCCTTGCTAAAACATGGTGGATAAGAGGGGCACTTCTGCATAGAGACCTGGTTGAAACAGATCCTGTGGCACAGAAACTGATTGCCATGACTCTCCATATAACATGTTTAAACTATGACACTCCCCCCTTTAGAACAACAGTTCACAGATATTTACACTTTAATCACTTCACATCTAACATCATGGTGGTTAAATTAGAAGGAAGTATAAAACTACTCAGAGTCCCTAGGTGGTGCCAACGATTAACGCACTCAGCTGCTAACCAAAAGGTTGGAGGTTTGAGTCCACCCAGAAGGGCTTTGGAATCAACTCTACGGCAACTGGTGGTATAAAACAACTCGGAACAAATTAGAGGGGAGAATAGGGGCAGTTTCCGTAAGTCTCTTGAGTGAGATAAAAAGGAGATAATCACAGTTATGTAAGATAGATTCCCAAGCTATAAATTTTATCTGTCTATAATTAATATACCAATACATAAGGAGCTTTTGAGTTTCTAATTCAACTCCTCTGCTGTGTCATCTTGACCAACTCTATGCCTCATGTTCTTATTTATAGGAAGTAGATAAAAATATGCCAATCCTTCACACAGCTGCAATAAGGTTATTTCTAAAGAAGTTTAAAGCATGGGGCAAATCTTAGTACATAGGTCAAAGGTTTTGTATACAATCACTAAAATGCTTTCAATGCTTCTGCAGTTTAAGCCATATTAATATCTGTTTCACCCTTGTTATCTCACAAGAATCATTGGTCCCTTAAAAACATGACCTTGAAAAAATGGTTTTAATTATGTGTTGACAGCAGCACTATCTACTCCCTCCTTCTCCAGTTCACTTTCCTCCCCCAGCAGAAATAACACAACTATTCACTCTGGAAGATAATTTTGTGCTGCAATACATGACCACAAACTTTAAATCTCAACTGAGCACCTCATCTTGCTGAGACAATTAGTTAACTTTTGCCCAAAGTACCAAAAATGAACGGATAACAGTAGTGTTCATCTACTATGGACTTTATTCAGTATATTTTCTTATTACCCACAAGTTTTTTTTTATTTTATTTTTTTATTTTTTTGCTGAGTTGCTAAGAAATTCTACTACATGTGTCAGGCTTGGCTGCTTCCCTCCTATCTAAAGCTTTGTCTTTGTAGTTTCACATTTTCATTGAATTCATTTCTATTGCTGTATTAATCAAAGTCCCAGCAGGATACTTACAGAACATTCAAAGGATTAAACTGAAGAGCATTAAAAGAAGGATTATTTACAGAGGGAAAATCTGTGGCCTGTCAGAGAAAAAGCAAGAGGAATAAATGCTCTGACCTCTCTTTCATCTCATCCTCTGATCTCCCACCAATACCTCCCATCAGCCAAACTCCAACAGACCATAGAGGGCAAGCAGTGCAGGCCATATCGGTCAGCCTCCTGGGGCACGGAGCAGAGCATGTTCCATGGACTATACCCAGAGGACAGCGGCCATCCATGGGTTCAGCAACATGGACTTCCCTTCCCCAAGGTGGGCTTGGGCACCACCACTGCCAAATTCCACCCTGCCAAGAGCAGAGGCCAAGGTGAGGCCTTAATGCTGTCATTGAGGGTGGGGAGTTGGGGGGGAGGTCCAGTCAGCCTGGTGATAGGTAGTTCACATTGGAGACTTCTTTAGTGGAGTAGGTGATTTCTAGCGGACACAATACACAAAAATGAATTTCAAATGAAGTAAAGACAGAAAAAAAATGCCGCAAAGGAAATGCCAATTCTCAAAAGAGAATTTGTTAATAACTTTAAGATAGAGAAGGCCTGCTTAAGAAAAGACATGAAATGCAGAGGCTCTAAAGGGAAGATTGATTAATTTTATTATGCAAAAATTTTAAACTTTAATACAAAAGACAAACATAAAGCTAAAAATGAGCGGTAAATAAGAAAATATTTGCAACAAATAATAATGTAAGTGCTTAATGTAGTGCTTATTATGTGCCAGATACTGTTCTAATGTGTCTTAATTCATTTAATCTACAACGGCAATGTGAAGTCCGTACTATTACTGTCTTTCCCATTTTGTAGGCAAGAAAACTGAGTCAAAGAGAGAGTGAATAACTTGGCCAAGATCGCAGAGCTAGTAAACCAAGATTAGAATCCAGATAACCTGGCTTCAGGGGATATACTTTAACCCGTTATTTTGGATTGAAATGTGTTCCCCAAAAGGACATGCTGAAGTCTTAACCCCTGTACCAGTGAATGTGACCCTGTTTGGAAATGGAGTTTTTCTTTTGTTATGTTAATGATGACATACCAGAGTAGGGTGGGTGTTAAATCTAATCCCTTCTGAGTGGTGTCTTATAAAAAAGAGCAGAATAGACAAAGACACACACACACACACACACACACACACACACACACACACACACACACACACACACGGGGAAGACAGACGTCATATGACGATGGAGACAGATGCA
>NW_004444003.1:1130241-1170271 GCF_000243295.1 Trichechus manatus latirostris
AAAAAGAGCAGAATAGACAAAGACACACACACACACACACACACACACACACACACACACACACACACACACACACACACGGGGAAGACAGACGTCATATGACGATGGAGACAGATGCATCTACCAGCCCAGGAATGGCAGCTACTAGAAGCTGAAAGAGACAAAGAAGAACGTTCCCCTAGAGCTGATGTCCTGAATTTAGACTTCTACCTCCTGAACTGTGAGAAAAAACATTTCTGTTCTTTAGAGCCACCACTTGCAGTATTTTTGTTACAGCAGCTCTAGGTAACTAAAACACCCATACCTTATGCCACTTCTCATTCTTTTCATACTTCCTGAAATAGACACTGAATTTACATCCAGAATATTTAAAGAAATCCTAAAATGAATAAGAAAAAATAAGCAGCCCTATAGGAAAACGGGCAAAGGCTCTCAACAGACAACTCACAGAAGAAAAATTGAAAATGAACAATAAACATGTGAAATTTCACCAGTAATTAAAGAAATGCAAATTTTTTTTAAAGAGATGTGATTTTTCCCCATTACATTAGCAAGAGTTAAAAAGATCAATGTCATGTACTGGCAAAGACATAGGTTCAAATGCAAATTGGTAGAGCTTTTGGGGTATTATATAATAAAATATTAAATAACTATTACCTCAAGGCTCAGCAGTGTTCATTGCTTGATAGCTATTCTAGAGAAATATGTGCATATATACATATGTGTACCAAGATGTCTTTCCAACATTATTTGTAATGGAAAATTTTTGAAAACGGCATAAATGTTACTTAGCACTGATAGTTTAAAAAACTATGGTACAGCCTATGAAAAGAAAACCAGTTGCTGTCAGTCACTTCTGACTCATGGTGACCCCATGTGTGTCAGAGTAGAGCTATGCTGCGTAGTGTTTTCAATGGCTAATTTTTGGAAGTAGATCACCAGGGCTTTCTGCTGAAGTGCCTCTGGGTGCTCTCAAACCTCCAACATTTCAGTTAGCAGCCAAGTGCGTTAACTGTTTGCGGAACACAATAGTTAAGAAGCATGAGAGGCAGTACTGCATGCACGGTGGTGAGCTAAAGACTCTGGAATCAGACTGGCGAGTCTCACATCCCAACCACTTCCTTTGCTATCTGTGTAATGGCAAGCCCTGAACCTCTCTGTGCCTCAGCATCCTCATCTGAAAATGGGGATTAACAAAGCACCCAATGAAGTGAGAAATAAGGCAGGACACGTGAAGTTCTCAAAACAATGCCTAACACATACGAAGTGATCAATAAATGTTAGTTTCTGGTGGTGTTGTGGTTGTTAGAAGTAACAACACGGAAAGATCTCTAAAATACTTGGCTAAACTAAAAAAAAAAAAAAAAACGGCTACACACACGATTGCAAATACAGTATATATACATATATATGTATATGTATGTATGTATATATATATATATACACACTGGTGGCACAGTGGTTAAGAGCTATGGCAAGCTACAGCTGCTAACCAAAAGGTTGGCAGTTTGAATCCACCAGCCACTCCTTGGAAACCCTATGGGATATTTCTGCTCTGTCCTATAGGGTCTCTGTTCGTTAAAATCGACTCAACAGCAATGGGTTTATATATATATATGTGTGTGTGTGCGTGTGTGTGTGTATACACACACACACATATATATATATGCAGTGGTGTTTCAGTGGTAGAATTCTCACCTTCCATGCACTGGAGACCCAGGTTCAATTCCCGGCCAATGCACCTCGAGTACAAACACCACCAGTCTGTCCGTGGAGGCTTGCTTGTTGCTATGATGCTGAAAAGGTGGTCAGCAGAGCCTCCTGACTAAGACGGCCTAGGAAGAAAGGCCTAGCAGTCTACTTCCAAAAATCAGTCAATGAAAACCCTATGAATCACGTTGGTCAGATCCCATTGTGCATGAGGTCTCCACGAGCCAGGGGCCGACAACAGCAGCTGACCACTATACAGTATGTATGTATGTATATACATATATATATAATATGGCCTAAATATACATAAACATAAGATAAACATTACCTAAACTCCTTTAAAGTTGTCTTTAATTCTTTTTGAAACAAGATGAAGTAAAAAAAAATTATTTTTCAAACTTTACATCAAAAAAAGGCAGGAAGAAAATACATCAAAATGTTCACGCTGATTGCCTTTGAGTGGAGAAATGAGGAACTCATTTTGCTTATTTTTCTTTTTCCTTTCCAAGTTTTCTTTCAGCCTTATATATTACTTTAATAACAAAAGCTAAACAACCACGATTTTAAACAAAAACGATGAAAATATATAGTCATAGAAATGATGACATTTGAAAATAAAACACTTTCTTCAGCACTGATTGTTTTCATGTTAGAAAATCAATTTCTGCAGAGTCTCTTTCTCTACCATTTTAACAAAGAGATATGAGTGTCTAAAAACAAGTGACATGAATGACTCCTGGTAAAGGAATCATGTAAATAAAGATTAGAGGACTTAGAATAGTTTATCTTGGAAGAAAGAGGAGATTATTTAGCAAAGGTCCCAAACTCACAGCTTCATTTGTTCAATCCACCTTAAGATGCATGTTTTATTTGACCATGGAATTTAATAAGTTTTTTAATTTGGAGGTTTTTACATGAGGCACACTGTCCAGTTTCTTATGGGTCTTCTCATTCCTAATTGTCTTAAATACCTTTGCACATTTTATTTATGACACCTGGTTAGCTCCTAAAAGGATTTGAGCTGGTAATGTCCAATTAAACCCTTAGAAGTGAGGATGGCTAGACTTCGTCTCACATCTCATGTCTACTTTGGACATGTTATCAGGAGGGATCAGTCCCTGAAGAAGGACATCATGCTTGGTAAAGTGGAGGGTCAGCGAAAAAGAGGAAGACCCTCAACAAGATGGATTGATATGGTGGCTGCAACAATGGGCTGAAACATAGCAATGATTGTGAGGATGGTGAAGGACCAGGCAGGGTTTCATTCTGTTGTACGTAGGGTTGCTATGAGTTGGAACCTACTCAATGGCACCTAACAACAACAACATAACCGAAAAGGTGCTTAAAGTACTTCAAGAGTCTTTGATTAAACATGATGAAATGCTGTACAGTTTTAATTCAAAGAGAGATTTCACAGCCCATTTCTGGTGACCTTTAATAGTGGTGGTTTTAACTGTCTTAGATGATTTTTGTATAAACCTTTATGAAAGACAAGCATTAAAAGATCATTGAGTGTGCAGCCATCTCAGATACTCCACTGGTCTCACCCTGTCGGGAGCAAGGGAGAGTGAAGAAAACCAAAGACACAAGAGACAGATTAGTTCAAAGGCCTAATAGACCACAATTACCACAGCTTCCACCAGACTGAGTCCAGCACAACTAGACGGTGCCCGGCTATCACCACTAACTGCTCTGACAGGGATCACAACAGACAACCAACATTTTGGTTAGCAGCTGAGCACGTTAACCGTTTATACCACCTGCTAAATCAGATAAGCCTTAAGTACATTTCAAGAAACAGTATTTCTTGAATACCTGTAGGCATCTTGCTGAGCCCTTCTCTGTGGAGGAGCTCACAGCAGCCATGTTTTGTTCAGTGGCCCTGACTTTTGGCCAGAGCAGAATGGCCAAAAGGAGAATGCCTGCCTCAAATTGAGCCTATCAGATTCTCTATCCTGGTGTCTCTGGGATGCCATCCTTGGCCCCTTTTTCCTTCCTCTCTGGCAGATCTTAGCCCAGCTCCAACTCCCACCTGCAAGCTGCAACTCCCAACTCTACATCTTTAGGCCAGAGCTCCGGACAAGAATACCAAGCAACTGTTTATACTTACACTCTGCACATCCAACTTGAACACATGATCTTTCTCCTCCACAACGACCCACTCTCCCCTGCCCCACCTCCATTTGCTATCTCAGTCAATAGTTCTGCATTCAGTTACCCAAACATCCGGGAAGTCATTCTAGACTCCTCTCTCTCACCAGCCCCCACCATCCAAAATATCTGTTCAGTCAGAAGCATCGTATCCAGCCCTTGTGCCACTGTCTTAGTCCAGGCCTGCTTTATCTTTTTTATTTTCATTACTACAAGAACATGCTAATTATGTTCACTTCCTTTAATCTCTTTACATCCTTTCGCTACACTTTTGCCAAACTGAACATTCCAAAGTACAAATCTGATCTTGTGTCATCTGCTCTCCACCCCCACCTCTTCCCCCCTTCTTCAGAGGCTCTGCATCCCCTCAGGATAATGGCAGATGAGGGTCCTTGCAATACCAGCATTGCCTATTTCCTCCCACAATTCCACTTTCCCACGAGCACCCTGCTCTCTTGCCATACTGAGTTACTTTTCATGCTTCTATGTTTTTGTTAATGCTGTTCCCTCTGCCTGGAGCACCTTTCTAGTCCCCCTTCCTCACTTGGCCTACTTGGACTTCTCTGTCCAAATTCAGTTCGGACATCATTACCTCCTGAAAGCCTTTTGTGACTCCCAGCCCCACCCCACCCCGATCCTAGTCTGGGTTGGTTAACCCTCCTGTGTTTTCCTACAGTATCACAGATGGGAATTCTTTGTTCATTTCTTCATCTGCCCAGTTGTCAGCCCTTAGGGTGGGGACTCTGCCTTTGCCTCCGTATCACCAAGGTCCAATACTGTGTCTGGCACGTGCAGACACTCAACAAATGTCTAAGTTTCCCAGGGCTGCCGTAAGAAAATACCACAAAGTGGGTAGCTTTAAAGAATAAAAACTTGCTGTCTCACAGCTCTGGAGGCTAGAAGTCCAAATCAATGTGTTGATCATACCAAGCGCTCTCTCTCTCTCTCTCTCTCTCTATTCTAGGGTAAGATCCTTCCTTGTGTCTTCCAGCTTTCCAGCTTCTGGTAGCCCCAGGCATTTCTTGGTGTTCTTTGGTCTGCAGCTGCAGTGTCACATGGTGTCCTTTCTCTGTCTCCCTGTCTCTGTATCCCTTCTCTTTTATAACAACACCAATCATTGGATTAGGACCCATCTTACTCCAGTATGGCTGCATTTTAACCTAACTTCAAAAACCCTATTTCCAAACAGGATCACATTCACAGGTACAGGAGCTAGGTTTTCAACATATCTTTTTGGCTACACAGTTCAACCCATAACATCCACTAATACGGTGCTCATGATATCCTGGGATATGTAATAAAGAGAAGTTGGCCAGCCAAATAAGCAAAACAAGCACGAGAAGACACACATTGATGCTTTCACTGGTTTTTTGGACTGTTGATCATCTAACAAGGTACTTTTCTATACTAGAAGATTGAAACTGAAATCCCATTTTTCACCCCTTCCCCAAGGACTGATTATATTCAAGAAAGCAGACACATAAAATAACAAAATACAATTGGATGCTAATGAAGTACTTATTTTTACTCTCCTTGGCCCTACTTCTTAAATGGGAGTAATTCCATTTACATCTCTAGAAGGAAAATCTGGGTTTCATTTTGTAAACTCAGAGCAGAAATAAGCTGCCTGAAGGCATCCTGACACTGTGGTAGCATTTTTGAGACATAACATTTATTGCACATTTCATGATGACGCTACCACTCGGAAATGTATTGTTTCCTAATGGAGAAACTATACTCTGACCATAATCTCACAAGTTACCTATGCAAGCTGATTTTAGAGCTGATTTGTTTCTAATTCCCAGAAGAACGTGTTCTTGTGATTTCTAGTTATAGGTTAAATCTGGTCACCACAAACGCACAATAACAAAAGATCATTACGCCCCAAGGGGATAACCTACTTAAAGAAAAACCACTGGTCACTAGGGGAGCCCAGACCACAGAAGATTTAGCTGAAAACTTGCTTCAGTGGAATTTGACCTGTGTAACCCATTTCTCTCCCTCACATAACAGTTCTACAGCAGGGCTTCTTCACAGCCTTAATCTAAACCTTGCTTGCTGCTTTTCCTGATTGGTTTCTGGCAGATGGTATTGTGTGGGACTGGATTGAGTTAAGATAGCGAGACAGTTTCAGTGGCTGGAAACATGAATGTATGGTTGAAGGCTTGGTGAGTTCAAGTGCTCTAACTTCAGCAAAGGGTAGAAACGGAATCCTTATAAGGTACTAGGGTAAAATCCTTCTTCTCTTGGCCCTAAAAATATTAAAGAGAATTTCATGGTATGAATAAACAATACTTCATTTCTTTCGTAGATGAACATTTTACATAGTGTTCTAATCACCAATGTTAATGTTTGCAATCTGTCATTTCCCACATTCCTACTTTAAGAATAATAGAACAGCTTAGATATTCCAATTTTATGAATGTGGAAATTTTCCTTTTGCAGGGATCACGTTGGCACCAAGTGTAAATCAGAATGAAAACAGGCATCAAAATCATGTTTCTTTTCTGGCCCTCCCTCAACCATCATCCTTGCCCTCAACCATCATCAACCCCCAGAAGATATACAACTAAGCCCCAGAGCCTCCACTGGTACAGAAACAGTCCAAACACGCACAGACACACCCAGAGGTTGAGGACAGTGACACACAGACCCAGAGGCTCTGCAAGTACCCTCGAATCTGAGGCTATTCCCCGATTTTGAGGATTTCTGAAAGAATACCCACTGTACGGCGTTCGGATGTAGTCAGGGGCCCCAGCGACCTTGGGGCTGAAGATGATTATGGATCCTCTCCTCACGCCAGGGTGACAAGGTCAGGGCCATAGCAAACCTGTTCTCGTTGTTGTTGTTTTTAGGTGCCATCGAGTTAATTTTCGACTCATAGTGTATTTCCAAAATAACGTGTACATTAATATAACCACGGTTAATTCTCCTAGAATTCAGCAAAATAATGCTAAACTTTACCTACAAGGATAAAAGTTAAAAAAAAAAAAAGCTAGAAAAATTACAGAAAATAGACCATTGAGAGTTGACTTGTCAGATATCAAAATATATTATAAAGCCACATTAACTTAAATAGAACTCATACTGGAATAGAAAAGTAGACCAATGGAAAAGAAAGAAGAGTCCAGAAACCAGATACATATGCACACATACATGAATATAGTAAACGATGTAAATATTAGAAATTGATGATTTGTCAAGAAGGGACTATTACCCAATACTACTGATACAATGAGGACTGGGAGATAAAATGAAAATCAATCCCTGTCTTATATCCTATATCAAAATAAATTCAGAATGAGTTGAGGTTTAAATGTAAAATAATAACAAGCCCATACAAATACTGGAAGAAAGTTGAGTAGAATATTTTTTTAAATAATCTTTGCATGAGGGATGTCTTTCTATGTATAAAAAAAAGTTGGAAATTGCAAAGGAAAAGATTGATAGATTTGACTACATAAAAATTTTAAGTTTTCCTATGGCAAAAATATATATATATATATATGACGTAACAAGCTTGATGGTAAATAACAAGTTAGGGGAAGTATTTGCAATGCATCTTTTTAAAGGTGAATATAGAAGATCATCTTACGAATCAATAAGAAAAACAGAAACTCCCCACTAGAAAAATGGGCAGTGGACAAAGAGGCAATTCACCAAGGTAGAAATACAGATACCATGAGATGCTGCTAGAGATCAAGGAAGGTCGTACTGAACAATGGCATACCACATTTCACCTATCAGATCGGCAAAGACTGAAAAGAGTGATACTACCTGGGGTTAGCGAGGCTGAGAAAAATAATATCCTTTTATACACTGCTTGTGGGAGTGGAAATTGATACCCCTTTCTAGAAGGCAATCTGGCACTGGGTAGCTAAATTCAAAATATGCATATCATTTGGCCAGCAATTCCACTTCTGGGAATTTCTCCTAGAGAAATAGCCAGTCATGTATGGGATGGTGAAGGCACGCCATGGAGTGAAATACATACAGGGTGGGATGGGAACAGAGAAAAGGGATACCCTATGTGCCCTGGGGACCAGGGAGTGCAGAGAAGAGGATTCCAGCATATTTACCACACAAGTGGATGCTGGAGTCTTGTAAACATACAGGAAGCAGCAAGGACAGAGGAACAGCCGGGAGGGAGTGGAGCAATTGGCGATGCCAAGCAGTGCCTTAAGGCTGGGGCAAAGATGCATGTGAAAAGGCAGCAGGGGAAGAGTTGGAGAGGAAACAGTAATAAGAATATTAATGATGGCTACTATTAATGCCCATTTTACAGATGAGGAAACTGAGACTTAGGTTCTATAGTTCAGGTTAACATAATTGGTCATATGACTTGTAATTATAGAGCTAGAATTTGAACCTAGGTCAGGGTGACTGTGGAGCCCAGGCCATGATAAAGCATTTAGTTCAATACTGATGGCCATGGGGCGCCGTGGCAGGCATGTGGAATGATCAGGTTTGCCTTTTTGAAAGTCTTCTCTGGTAGCAGTAGGGATGTGAACTGGAGGCAGCCCAGGCAGGAAAAAGGGAAACCAACTAGGAGTCGATTACAGGAAGATGGACTAGGAAAGATGACTTGGGGATGGAACACTGGTGGATTTGAGAAATTCTCAGGAGATAAAATCCAAAGGACTTGGTGGCCTGTTGAGTGAAAGAAGTATGGAGGAGGCGAGAATAACTCCTGATTTCTAGCTGAGGTCACAGGTGAGTGAGTGAGTGCTAACATCCAAAATCTTGCCTGCTTCTTGAACGCACCTTATAGTCACAGTTTTGTTCTCATTCTTCCTTCCGCATGAAACACCCTCCCCAATTTTCCTCAAGGTGGCATCCCATGCATCCTTCAAACTCTGTCTCAAACGCCAAGTCTCTCATGAAATCTTCCCAGAAAATTCTCCCTCCACCCCAGCCAGAGTGGGAGTCCCCAGGACATTTTGTTTTTCTTTCATAGTTGCCTTTATCTGCACGAAAGTTAATCAGTTACCTTGGTTTCCTCTTTTGTCAGCCTCCTGACAGCAAGGGCCACATGGTACCCCTCTCCACATTCCCTGTCTGCAGTGCCCAGCAGAGTTTCTTGTGCACGGTAGACATTTAAATAGTTGAAATTAAGAAAACAAATAGAATTCTCCCTCTTTCCTCTCTCAGATTTTGCCATCTCAGCTTTTAGCGAAGAAATATCATGAAGTTTTCTTGCTCCAGAAGAAACCAAAAGAATTGGAAGGAAGTTTTTGGAATGCCTGCAGGAGGTTTTCTTAATCCTTAACTGGTTGATAACACTACAGGAAACTATCTTAAGGAAAACACAATGATGAAACGGTAGGGTCCTATTACCACTTCCTTGCTATACCGAACAGAACATTTCCAGTGGAATGTCTTCTAGATGTATATAAATAGTCATGGTCAGCTTGGTGAAAGTGTGTGTTTCCAAGATAAACTGATAAACTAAGCAAGATAAACAAGGTCAAGCGGACAAGATGGATTGCCAGGTATTTTTATAGATGTTGTTTGCACATTTCGCTGGAAAGCAATTGCGTAAGAGCACGAACACTCTATGGGTCTACCTCATTCAGAGAGCCAGAGAGCACAATGTAAAACTTCAACAGAAAAAAGTAATAATAATTTAGGGAAAGATTGTTTACAGAACTAAAATATTCCTAACTTACAGTTAGTTAAACCAGAAAACCCAAACTTATTGCCACTGAGTCGATTCCAACTAATCGTGACCCTATGTGTTACAGAGTAGGATTGCTTTGTAGGGTTTTCTTGGCCGTAATCTCTATAGAAGCAGATCACCAGGCCTTTCTTTCATGGTGCCACTGGATGGGTTTAAACCTCCGACCTTTAGCTTAGTAGCCAAGGGCAAACTGTTTGTGGCCACCTAGGGACCATCTACAGTAAGTCAGGCACAAACATATATTCATGCAAGATATAAGGCTTATCCTTATAATATTAATAATGAAAATAATAAGTAAATCCAATACCCTCCACGAAGTAATGCTTTGGCCATTGTGATGCCACAATAAGGTCCCTCCCAAGTTGTCCTTTCAACCACTCCATACACCAAACCAGAATTTCCCAAAGTCTGTTCCCTGAAACACTGATCCCAGAAATTGCTCCACAAAAAAAAGAAGAAGAAGAAGTTTCCATGGTCAAATATGCTTAGGAAATGTTTAATGTTATAACATCTCTTGGAGAATTACAATGCTCCTTGGCATAATGGTGGCTCTGAAAAGTTCTATTATAAATAAACCTTCTTTACTTTCTTTAAATGTATATTTTTCCAATTTCCCAATTACTTGATCACGGAACCTTTTGGGAGGAGGCAAGAGCAACATTTAACACCAAGAGTAACTATTAACACCAAGTTGAAACAGTATCCCCAACCTCAAGATGCCACCATCTCTGTTTTTCCTTCCTATTTCTGAGCGTCACCTCCTCCCTTCAAAATTTAGCCTTGTTGCTCATTTCCTCAGAGCCCAGACATGTTTAGCAAACATAAACAAGTAATTTAATCCATTCAGAGTTGCTAATGGGTAATAGGGTTTGAATCACCTCTTCCTGAAAGTATTTACATTTTAACTGATGGCTTCTGAAATATAACAGCTTAATTCAATAATAGTTCAAATGTAAAGAATCTCATGCCTACACATAGCAGTAGAAAACTCACCTCCTCCTCCCATACCAAGGGTCACCATACCAAGGAAAGTGAAAGCAAATTACTTCCTGTCTCCCTGTCATCAAAGCAACTGTAGCAACAGCAAAATATCAGGCTCAGCACCTTGGTGACTTTTGTGCTAAGAATCATCCCCTTATCTTTACCTGCATCACTCCTCTCATGCTTTAAGAATCAAAATAAGCATCACTTCCTCCTTCCTGGCCCCTAGACAAAAAGAATAAACCTGCTATCCTCTTTCCTAAAAACCAGTACTTTCCCTCTCCTCTTTCACCATAGCACTTATTACTCTGTGTGCAACAGATGCTTACTTCTCTCTCTCTCTATCAACCATTAGATTTTAAATTTTGTAGATCCAAAAATGCTCTGTCCTATCTACCTCTGTATGACCAGAATCTGTCAAGGATGGGACACATAGAGGAAATCAACAATCTAGAGAATAGAATAAAATCATGAGCATGAGAGGTCCTTAATAGGACCAGCTACTATGGGCCATAGATGATTGTCTCAGCTGTGAGACCCTCTCTAGCAACAGCATCCTGCCTTGCTTTTGGTAGCCATGCAGGATTTTCACCAGATGATCAAGTCCCACTTTAGCCTAAAGGAGATGAGCTCCGGGAAGAAAGCTGAAGGAACAGTTTTTGTTGGTTGGTTGGTTGGTTGGTTGGTTGGCTGGCTGTCTGGCTGGCTGTCTGGCTGTCTGGCTGGCTGGCTGGCTGGCTGGCTGGCTGGTTGGCTGTCTGGCTGGCTGGCTGGCTGGCTGGTTGGCTGGCTGGCTGGCTGGCTGGCTGGTTGGTTGGTTGGTTGGTTGGTTGGTTGGTTGGTTGGTTGGTTGATTGGTTGGTTGGTTGATTGGCTTTTAACCTCATGGGACTAATTATCCCATTTTTAAGAAGAGGAAACTTAAAAGGAGAAAATGAATATATGAAAATGGCTAAGTTGATGAGAGTCCCATAAATCCACTTAGCCATATACATTAATTGAACATTGCTGTATAAGACATTATAGGAGAAATTGTAGGAAAATAAAAGATAATAAGATTCAGTTCCTACCTTCACATAACTTAAAATAATGAAGTGACAATGATAACCCTTCCTTAGGCTCTCAAACATGGCTGATCCAGGAGAGCATTTCTGAGATCTGAGAGTGTCCTGAACATTGGGTGGATTGGCCAATTCACTCTCAATCCTCTAATTAGGAACATTAATGTTTATTAGATTGAAAGTTTCACCCTGGCCCCCAGTGCCAACAGCTTATAATAGGGTAGCTTCCTGTTGCAATGAGGGTTTTCCAGAGCATACCTAACTGGATTAGTGTGTTTCTGCTAATAAATACAGTCTAGGTACTAGCACAGCAGGCCAAAGTGCAAGGAACAGATTTAAGGGGAGCTGAGGAAGTTGGGGGTGGGAGTTGTGCAGTGTTTGCTTATGTGTGATATCAGCTGAATGGAGAACATCTGCATTCTGTCAGAGTTTCCCAGGGATCGTCTCTGTCTAACTGCAGTGTGAGCAAATTAAGATTGATAAATTGTATGGCTCTTTTTGGCTTTAAAGATCCCAGATGCTCTGCTAAATTAATGGATGCTCTATCTCCACTCAATCTGACACCAAAACAGAACCTTGAAAACATACCAGACCCCATTCTCCCACCCATCTGAGAACACCCAGGGCAGCCCTGCTTCTTTCAGCCTGGATTCCAGTGTGCAAACTCATGCATTTAGTTTGTGTATGTGTGTGTGTGTGTGTATGTGTGTGTGCGTGTGAAAGAGAGAGGGAGAAGAAGAGAGAGAGCATGCATGGATTTTCAGACTATAACTTATCTTTACCAGAGAGCATGTGTATACAGTCTTGACCAGCAACTGTACATTTGGAAACACAAATTGCTCAACTTGCCCAAAGTTCTTAAAAAACCAAGACATCCACTCCAGAATAATTCCAAGAAAGATGAGATCATTTGTGTTATTTGGAAACTATCATTTTACACAAATGTAGCACACTGCTAATAATAATACTTAAGATTGTTCTGTTCTTATTCTCTGACACTCAGTTTAATAACCCAGTTCTCTATATGGCTGGCAGCATATATTGGTTATATGACTAGAAAATAAATAATCAAAAATAGCTTTAGGAAATGTATTTGGGACACAACTAAAGCCATTCTGTTTCTGTAAGATTCTCAGAGATCAGATGTGGTCTCTTGGTGGTTACTCAGATACCACTAAGCATGTCATTACAAATTGTTGTTATTGTTAGTTGCCATTGAGTCAGCCCTTGATTCATGGCCACCCCATGCACAATGAAACAAAATGACGCCTGGTACTGCACCATCCCCATAATCTGTTGGGGAGTTCCATATAATTTTTGGAAACTAGATTGCCATGCCTTTCTTCCTAATCATCTTAGTCTGAAGCTCCACTGAAACCTGCTCAGCATCATAGCAACACACAAGCCTCCACTGGCAGATGAGTGGTAGCTGTGCATGAGGTACATTGGCAGGGAATTGAACCTGGGTCTCCCACATGGAAGGCAAGAGTTCTACCACTGAACCACCACTGCCCTCCACTCCAAGTTAAGTATTTCTTATCATTGTGCCTCCTTTAGAATGGAACTGACTAGAAGAAAACATCCCTAACAAAGGATAAGCACCCTAAGATGACACCAAAGCCAATAAAGAAAGAATGTCCTATAAATTCAGACTACTGGATGGTAAACTTCCATATTTTCTTTCTGATAAGGGCACTACAGGAGATTAGATAGAATTTGTGCTCTGTGTTATTATCCTCAAGAGTTTAAAATGTTCCTCAACATCCCTAAATTCCTTGGCAAAGGTTGGTAAAAACGACTTAAAACAATGACTTTGTATGCCCAAACTCTTCCCAGCGAACCGTCCTTCCCAGACAACCAGAGGCCTCTAGCGTGGGAACCTCAGCTGCTAGTGATTTAGTTTTCAAAGTTCTCCCACATCATTCCTATTCAATGATAGTATCAGCAAACCAGCTTTCATTCAATCATTTATCCACTCAACAAGTATTTATGGAGCACTTACTATGTCTCAGGAGCCCTGGTGCAGCAGTGGTTAAGAGCTCAGCTGCTAACCAAAAAGGTCCGTAGTTCAAATCCACCAGCCCTCCTTGGAAACCCTATGGGGCAGTTGTATTCTGTCCTATAGGGTTGCTATTAGTCGGAATCGAACTGTCAGCAATGGGTTTGGTTTTTGTTTTTTGTTTCGGTGCTATATCTTAGACACTAATCTACATGCTGGGGATACATTGATGAGTAATAGACCAATGGTTCTCAAAGAGTGGTCCTCAGACCAGCAGCATCAGCATCACCTAGGGACTTGTTAGAAATGCAAAATCTCAGGCTGTACCCTAAACCCCGTTGCCATTGAGTCAATTCCGACTCATAGTGACCCTATAGGACAGAGTAGAACTGCCCCATAGAGTTTCCAAGGAGCACCTGATGGATTTGAACGGCCGACCTTTTGGTTAGCAGCCGTAGTCCTTAACCACTATACCACTAGGGTTTCCAGGCTGCACCTTAGACCTACTGAATCACAAATTCTGGGGGTGGGGTCCCAGCAATCTGTTTTGTAACAAGCCCTCCAGGTGATTCTAATGCACACTCAAGTTAGAGTTCCACTGACATAGCCTAAACCCCAACCTCATGGTATGTACATTCTAGTGGAGGAGACAGGTAATAAATAAATAACAAATGTGTAGTAGAATGTCAGGCAATGATAAAAGCTATTATTTAAAGGAAATCAAGGAAACAGATAGGGAGTAATGGGGTGTTATTCTAGGTAGGGCAGTCAGGGAAGAAATGCTTCCCTGAGGAGATGATACCAGAGCAGAGAACTGAATGAAGCGAGGGAGGTGGGCATATGGATATCAGCATCATAGTGCTGCATTCTGTTTCCCTTCAGAGTTTCTAGATAAATATCAGCCCACACTTGAGGGAAGTCTCCCTCACCAGTCATTCCAGAGTGCCTATGGGAATTGGAATCCTGAAGAAATATCTAATACCTTCTCCAAGCCCCCAGTTAAGTTTCAAAATCAAGAGGTACCAGAATATCCAACAGTCTCAATTATTTCAAAGTAACCACTTGAAATAAACATGAGAATGAACTTCTTGACAGAAAAGTTTTTGAAAATATGGACTAGGCTGCCAAAGAAGACTGAGGAATGTTTTTGGAGGAAAAATTGTTATCCAACATTCATGACTGAAGGGTAGTTCTGGTGGGAGGCAAGCCTGAACCAGATGACCCTTTGGGGTCACACTTGTCCCCAAGATCATAAACATCTGCTACATGACTTTGTCCAATGTTTTATTATGAAAATTAAACATACAGAACAATAATATGATGATCACACATAGACCCACCATCTAGAATCCAAAATTGTTAACATTTTGCCATATTTGTTTTATCTAGATAGATGGGTAAATAGATAACTAGATAATAAAGAAATATTGCAGAAACATTTGAAAGTAAGTTCCAGACATCATGACACTTTACCCATAAATATGTATTCAGGCACCTCCTAAAAATACATTTTCCTACACTATCATGCCTAAGAAAATTATCAATAATTTTCTAATATCTAGTCCATTTTCAAGTTTCCCCAACTGTTCCAAAAATGTCTTTTAATTACTTATCTCAGTGATAACTGAAAAGTACTTGCCTTGTTTGGGTAGAGATTCAAATTCCTTTTGGTTTTAAATATACGTATAGAAGCTGGTGCTCAGATTAAACCAAAATTTAATATGGCATTGATTATAAGTCCAATAATCAAAAAACCAAACCTATGGCCATCAAGTCGATTCCGACCCATAGTGACTCTATAGGACAGAGTAGAACTGCCCCATGGAGTTTCCGAGGAGCAGCTGGTAGATTCGAACTGACAGTCTTTTGGTTAGCAGCTGAGCGCTTTAACCCACTGCATCACCAAGGCTCTGCAAGTCCAATAGTTATGACCAATGAACAGTGAGAGACACATAGAAAAGTGAGAAAAGGAACTAGGGAGCACAGTAAAAGAGGCTGAGCTTGATTATGCTCATTCATTTGTTCAACAAATATGCTTGCCATTGGACACGCAGCAATGAGCAAAACAGACATTATCCCTGTATTCAGCTGAGCCACTAGAGAGGAAGTCAGAAGCAAGGAGAAACTGTTACCAAGGTAAATCAGACTTTCCCTAATGAGCATCCCTTCATTGGCCCTGGATGTACCTATCACCCAACTTTTTTGTCTATCAGCCTTGAAAGATTCTTCTATTTACTTACAAGGTGGGATTTTACATTTGCATTGGATCCACTCATTGTTTACAGGAGCCAGTTGCCTCAGAGAGGTAACCTGAGCTACTGGGATGAAGAGTGCCAAGCAGATGGGTGCTAGATGACCCTAGTCAATGTACAAATAAGAAGTGCTGGATGGCCAGTCAAAGTCATCTTGGATAGATGCTCTGCAGTACAAATAGAAGAGCCAGGGGAATCAAAGGTCAAAGATCATAAGGAAAGGCCGTGGTGAATGAGTCATTAGCTTCGTTAGCTTGTGTGGGGGTCGGGGAAGGAGAGACGCCTCCTTGCATTCCTTTTGTAAGGGATTTGTTTTAAAACTGGCATGTGAGAGATTCAAAACTTGACTCTCAGTTACCAAGGTGATCTGTAATACTATACTCATTGAACGTTGTTGTTGGATGCTGTGGAGTCGATTTTCTACTCATAGAGACCCCATGTGACATAGTAGAACTGCCCCATAGGGTTTTCTAGGTTGTAATCTTTTACAGGAGCAGATTACTATGGCTTTCTCCTGTAGAGCTGCTGGGTAGGTTTGAACTGGCAACCAAAAGCCAGCTGAGTGATTAACCGTTGCATCACAAGGGTTCCTTACTCTTTGAATAGAATGGTAGAAATGTAAGAGAATATGAGTCCATTCACTCAACAAACATTTCTTGGACATCCATTAGACACAAGAATCTGTTAGGCAATTTTGGGGACTCTGATAAATCAGATACCAGCTATGCCCTTCAGAAGGTTACAGAACAGTAGGCAAGAAAGTATAAGGGAATTTCCTAAGGACACATAGCAAACTTGGTGGAAAGGTTATGTTTAAAGCACAGATTTCTTAATTTACCATCCAAAGTTGTCTCCACCAAACCATTCTGTCTTGGTGAGATTTAATATTACATGAGAGGTTTTTCTTTTTGTTTTTGTTTTTTTTCGGTTAGTGTTGTTACATGTAAGTTTCAGGAGGACAGAAACTTCTATTTGTTCCCACTCTGGGTACACAATGAACATCTGTGCTGGCACAAAATAGATGAACAGTACATTTTTTAACTGAATGACCATGTACACCTGAGATAATTTAATACCTTACAATGTCTTTTCGCATTTTGTAATAAACGCTTTTAATTTGCATTTAACTTGCTTTACCTCCCACACTTCATAAAGACAAAAAGATGAAAGAGATTAGGATGATGATTTAAATAGCGAAGAATACTTTGCTTTTCTCAGAATCGATTTTTCTTTTCAGAAGCAACTTTAATTTTACTCAAATAATGAAAAGCACACAGGCAGAAGCTATTCAATCCTGCTCTTTGGTGAAAAAAATCGCTATTAGAACTGCTGTAATTTCTACACTAACTCATTGATTCTCTTCCCGCTTAATAAAGCAAAAAGAACCACTTCATAGATTTTCTATGGCTTGTCAAGAAATCAACCCTGTGTCCAAATAATTTAAATAGTTCATGTATCACTTCGACATTTAGCCTAATTGACATTTAACCCAAAGTAGTATTCTCAGTAGCAAAGACAATTTAGAGACATAATTTCCCATTGTTAATGGAAATCTTTGGCTGCTTCTCTAAATGTTCCTCAACAGAAAGTAGGTTTAATTGTTAACTCTGATTGAATTTCCCAAGACACAGAATGGCTTTTCAGTCTTCCCTCAGAAATATGCCAGCCATTTGGGATAAACAGTTGATGATTCTCAGGACTGAAATTCTTCACAGCCTGTAAAATAATTTTAATAATAGTTGTAATAACCACACAAACAGCTCTCATCTTAGTGATTCACAATAGTTGGAGATGGTCTCCAAACTCAGCCATTTGATTTTTCATTCTATTTGCAATTATTCAAGCACTCTGTTGGATCTTTCTGTGGAGCTGGAATATCTACTAATAATGGCCAAAATCTTATACCTGGTGGTTCTCAGGCTCAGCTAGAAGACTCCAGCTGAGCTTCTGTTCCTGGCTAGGAATCAGTAGAGTAGCCTCCCTTGGAGACATTTTATTAACTCACTCCAGGAAGCAATGAGGTGAACAATGAGACTTTGTTCCTCTGTGTCTGATGGTCAGTTGTGGTGTGAAGGGAATCATCGCTAGGCTTTTTCAAGGGACCTCTTCCTTTCCCCAGCCTCTTAAAACAAGTCATTACAAATAACATTGTATATTCACCTTCGTGAAGATGTGAAAGGACTGGAAGGGGTTGGTGAGAACCCAGACTCTCTATCACTGGCCTGGTTCTCGTCCACACTCTGCTCCTGGCCTGCCAACGAAAGTCAATGGCTTTGCTGTGTCCCAGAATCAAAGGCCTCATAGAGAAGTTCATCTCTCCATGTCACAGAGTTTTAATAAGGAGGCCATGTAACAACCGGAGCAAAGAAGGGGGTAGGACTTGGTAAAAGCTGCTCTCTGAAAGGTATAGGAGATCTTTACTTTCCATCCTCTGCCCAACAGCCTCAGACTCACCTCTAATTTCTACTGATACCACCATCCTCTCCTGCCCTAAAAGGTATTTTGACCCAAATTCTGAATGCCAGTTCCACCCTTTTGAAATGGCTCCAAAGGCCAGGTCCTGTCATCTCTGAGTGAGTGTAAGGGCCCTAGTCAGGGCACACTGCCCTGTCCCCCTAACCTCCCTGCACTGCAGTGCCATGGAGCCTACAGTCATTGGTTCTTCAAGAGGAAGCAGCGGTCTGAACTCCTGTGAGGGAGCCACAGATGAGAACAGGCACCTGTCCTGGCCAGAGTTCCTGAAGCCAGTAAGGAGTGGTTTTACAGAGAAGAAAATTCACTACTCGTAAGTGCCTTTCAGTGTGTCCTACAGCACTGCCCTGAGTAGGTTATATTCAAGTGCTTGTGAATTGTCTGATTTGTGCTTGATATTGGCAAGTACCATAGAAGTGAGATAGCAGAAACCAAAGAAACTAGCCTCAAACTCGGATTCCTTATCTTATGCCACTTAAAATCACTCCTTACCTTGGCGTGCATGGCCTCCATCATCTGGTTCCTGCCATACTCTCCAGAGTGCCATTCACTGTCCTTTAGCCCTTCTTCTAGAAACTCTGAACTATTTGTGGTTCCTTGCATACTCTAGGAGCCCTGGTAGTGCAGTGATTAAAGCACTCGGTTAGTTGGCAGTTTGAACCCACCAGCTGCTCCACAGGACAAAGATGTGGCCATCTGCTTCTGTAAAGCCTTTGAAACCCTATGGGACAGTTCTATTTTTTCCTATACGGTCCCTATGAGTCAAAATCCACTCAATGGCAGTGGGTTTGTTTTTTTGTTTTTTGGGTTTTGTACACTCTAGGCCAAGAATTTTCAAACTTTATCTGTAAAGGACCAAGTGTAAATATTTTCAGCTTTGCAGATTGTACAGACTCTGTTGCAACCACTCAACTCTACCATTGCAGTGTGAAAGCAGCTAGACAATATATAAGTGAATGAATGTAGCCATGTTACAGTAAAATCCTGTTTATAAAAACAGGTGGCAGGCAGAATTGGTTGTAGTTTGGGAACTCCTGCCCTAGGCCATTTCTTACCTCTGAGGCTTTTCTCTCACAGGTCCCTTTGCTTGGAATGTCCTTCTACTCACGTTTCCCGTGTAAACTTCTACTTAATCTTGAAAATACAACTCATAAGCCTTGCTTCCTCGGGGAGCTTTCTTTGACCGGTGTATTAGACAATTCTTAGGCACCACCTGAGATCCTCTCCAAAGCACTGACTCAGAGGCCCTTGGGCACTGGTTTTACCCAGCTGCATGGCACAGTCTTCCCAAGAGCACAACCTAACAGTACATCCCCCTCTTACTTGTACCTCAGCCTCCGTCCTCCTGCCTCAGGACTTCCCTGTTGATTCTGACATGTGAGATGGACTCCATGGGTGCCCACATGTGTATAATCCAGATGTGCGGGGAGTTGCCCCATGTGGAGAACGCCTACTCATTCAGCAAGGGTGGATAAATTCTTCTCCCTTCTCCTCCCTGAGATGCAGTCATTTGTATGACCTATCTGAAGATGGACCCACCAAATCAAGCAATCTATTATGCTTGAGACCAAGCAGTGTCCACCTCACTAATGCACCCCTCATGTTGCTCTCCAACTGTTTTCATCCCCTTGGAAGAAGCATAGTTCTACTCTGACACAAGTGAAGTTGTAATGAGTTAGAGTCAACTCCGTGGCAACTAACTTGTTTTTTCCCTATCAAACTGTGAACTCCTTGCAGGCAGAGATTATGGATCACGTATCTTTGTGTCTCCAGACCTCAGCAAGTACATGGCATAAGTAATTTTGAAAAAATATTTGTTAAATAAATAAGCCATACAATGAAAGTCAAGCTACAACCACTCCCAACCTGTCTCTAAAATAAAGAGAAAAAAAATAGAGAGAGAGAGAGAGGAAAACTGAGACAGACAACAAAAGTCAATTGCCCAAACCTGGAAGGAATGTACACTTACTACAGGGCATATAGAGCTGAGTTAGGAAAAATAGTCAGCTGCTCACCAGTGCTTTGCCTAATGAAACACAGAAGCCCCTTAGACCTGAAGGGAGAGAGGAGTTCCATCTTATCCTGTATGCCACCAGCCTCAGAGATTTGGGATTTCTAACAACCAGGGTGGTCATTCCTCTATACATGTGGCTTCTGCTTTTTGAGATGCATCAATAATAAATTCTCTCACCAGCCACTTCCACCCACTCCTTCCCTAACCTATAGCCCCCAACTTTTTCTATTCATTCAAAGATAGGGCAGAACTCCCTCAACGCAATGGGGCAGGAAGTGGTGAGAAAGAACATGTGGTGATCCTCCTACAGACTAGAGAGAATTAAAAAATGTCCTGTAATGCATGGTCTTTCCCGATTTAGTTTTTCAGAGAACTAAGCAGTAAACAGAATAGGAAATGACTTCTCCTCAGTTCATCAGAGTTACATTAAATAAATAAATATGCACCACACTTATGTCTGCAGTACATATACTAAAACTGGAACGATGCAGAAAAGATTAGCATATCCTTGTGGGAAGATGACAGGCAAATTTGTGATGCATTTATATTTTCAATTTATGTTATGTGAATTTTAACTCAATAAATAAATAAATATGTGCTCCTTGACAATGGAAACTGAGCTACGAGTTTATATATATATATATATTATATATATATATATATATATATTAAGAAGTCCTTGAGATGTAAATCTGAAGAGGTATCATAACCAACATTCAAGTGGACAGTGACTATGGCCAAGGGCAATCTACATTCTCTAGAACTATCGCTGTAGTGTAGGAAACAAGAAAAAATGGAAAGTGGTCCTGAAAGTTAGTAGGCCAGAAAAACAGGAACTATTTCATAAAGGAAACATCTCTGAAAATAATTTAATAGAGTAAACAGAAGAAAATTGAAATAATCTTCCAGAATGCAGAGAAAATTTGAAAAGGAGAGAGCTGACATATAGGATAGATGTTCCAACCTTAAAATTATATGGTAGTTTTTGAGAAAGAAACCAGAATATTTGAAATAGAAGCAAACTTTCCTGAGCAGGGATAAAGTGTCCATCATATAGATCAAAAGAGTGTTCCAAAACAAAATCAATTAAAAGAAATACACAGTTAGATATACTTTTGGGAGAAAAATGGATTATAAGAATGTTTTGGCCAATGTGTTAAAAGAAAGAAAAACTTTTGCAAGCTGGATTAAGTGGGCATCCATGGTGAGGATACCAGAGAATCTCATAATCTCATAGAAGTCAACTAATGGCAGCAAAACTAGGCTTCATGGGGAAAATAATCATCATTAAGCAGTTTCTCTCTCTCTCTCCCTCTTTCTCTTTCACTCTCCCTCTCTCTCTCCTTCCCTCCTTTCCTCCTTCTCTCTCACTCTCTCTCTTTCTTCCTCTCTCCCTCCCTTCACTTCTTTCTCTCTCTTTCATCTGTGACTCTTCATTCAAATTTCTCTACAAATTCTCTGCTTACTTATTTGTTTATATGTGGTTCATAATGGTGGCCCCAAATGAAACCTTTGGGGTGTACATTATCTTTGAGCTTAAGCTCCTACAGATAACAAACACTGTTCCCCACTCACAAATTTGTGGCAAAGATCATTGATGGCCCAACTTCAGATAGCTGTTCACCCATGATCCAATTAGCTGTGCCCAAAAGGGCAGGGTCATATGGTAATTAGAGCTATTCCATCTGGGCTAAAAATGGAGCAAATTCTCTACAAAGGGGTTATAGAATGGGAAAAAATTATTGAAATCTGTAGCCCAGATGATTACAAAAATTTGGGGAAGCACCCAGCAGGAAAAATATTTATTGACAATGGAATAACACCTAGTGTGCCCTTCAATGACTCTGAAACATTAAGTATCAGAAGACAACAAAGCACTGTCTTTTGGGTTTTGAAATGGGAAAGGTTGTGACCCAAGAATTTTATATCCAACTAATTAGTCCTTCATATTTTTTGTACATGAAAGATATTTTCAAATGTGCATAGGATTTTTAAATATACTATCCACAAGATGAAGCCCTGGTGGCGCAGTGGCTAAGAGCTACGGCTGCTAACCAAAAAGTTCAGCAGTTTAAATCCACCAGCCGCTCCTTGGAAACCCTAGGGGGCAGTTCTATTCTGTCCTATAGGATCGCTATGAGTCGGAATTAACAGCAACAGGTTTGGTTTTTGTTGTTGTTTTTTTTTAATCCACAAGACATAGTCCACTCACCAAACGCTGTGGCAGGCCCCACAGAGCTTTTGCTGTGGGCATCAGCCTCATATCACATAGAAATCCTGAATGAGGCAATAGAAGAGCACAGCCATGGAGTTCCTGACAGTTTGGCTGGAAGCACTTTTCACTGAGCATATTAATAAGGACTGCCATCCATCTCCAAAGAATCACTCCACCGGGAACAAGATGCCTCACTCACAGCCACTGTAGCTACTGGAGCAATGGACCGTGCCACCCACTATGCTTTAGCGGCGTAGGCCAAAGCCAGCTCCTACCCAGCAGTCAGGTCCCTCCTAACAACACGATAAGACTGGATGGGGCAGGACTGCTTCCTCTATCACCAGTCTGGTGAACATATGGGGGATCATTGCATGTGTCAAAAGCAGTACATTAGGGCCTTGAATTAGGATAAACTGGACTTTTGCTGTCCTTAGGTGGTGCAAAGGGTTAACACTCTTGGCTGCTAACCGAAAGGTTGGAGGTTTCATCCACCCAGAGATGACTTATGAGAAAGACCTGGCAATCTACTTCTGAAAAATTAACCTTTGAAAACCCTATGGCATTTTTTACAACTCTAAACATAAATGAATAAATACAAAAAATTAATAATAACTCTATGGAGCACGGTTCTATCTGACACACATAGGGTCGCCATGAGTTAGGGGAGAGTTGACAACTGGTTTTGGACTCTCTGCCATTACCTCCACTGGGAACTTGAGTATCCAGTTCTGACACTGAGGCATATTAGTTTATACACAAAGCTACAAACAAGTATTCCCTAGTTACACGAGACATGAATCAAAATTAATAGCTCTAGAATATATGTGATAGACTGAATACTCAGTGTTTTATTTCAAGATTTCCATATATTTGAAGTAATAGCCCATATCTGGTTGATTGATGATAGAGCATATCAGTTGGAGATAGATGCTGGCAAAACTACTTTGTCTACAGCCATTGACAAGGAAAGGAAATGTCTGGGTTTACTACATGAACAAGATGTGTCATTCTGGTAAAATCATTAACAGAATAAAAAACAATAATAATAATAATAAAACATTAACAGACTAAATGGTGAATGGGAACCTAAACTGCTGTATCAACCTTCACCTAAAACACAATAAAATATTATTTAAAAAAAAAAAGACTAAAGCCTGAGAGAATAATAATGGTGATGTAATTTACTACTCACTGTATACAAGAACAGTGTGAAGTATTTTCCCTAATTACATCCGTTTGATCTTTCCATAAACCAAAAGAGATATATTTTATTATTCCCATTTCGTAGATAATTAAACTGAGTCTCACAGAGATTAAGTAATTTATCCACAGTCTCATGACCATGGACCAAGCTGAGATTCGCGCTCAGATCCTCTGAAGCCAAAGCCCATGCTTTTAGCTATTTTTAGTCCATCTTCTTCTAAAATATACAATGTTGCTTGGAAAGCAACCAGCTGGGGAAGGATTCTTTTTCACCAAGCCAATTAGTCTAAAAACTGCAAACCAGTTTTCAACTTCCAGGAGCTAACAACAGCAACAAAAAAAGCCCCTCCAAAACATGAATAAGGGGGCTCCCAAAGCAGGTACATTGAAACAGTGGAGAACAAGTAAGTCAAAAACTACTCTGAAGTTTTAAAAGTGCATCTGAAGTTTTTCTCTTACAGTCAGAAGGAAGGATATGCCAAAGAATTAACTGGAAGGATTGCTGCAAACTCTGGCCCCCTGGTAAATATTCCAGGTAGAAGCAATGAGTTTCAGAGACTTTTCTTTGGAAGGTTATGCTCAGCTTAAATGTTCTTAAATTTTTCTTTAATGTTTTCTCACATAGCTCATAGTAACTGAATCAAAAGATGAATGAGTTATGTAGTCATTCAAATTAAGTTTATAAAATAGTTATAGCATGGGAAATTCCTATATTATGATACCATATGAAAAAAATCGATACAAATTTTATACAGTATAAGCTTCAATATGTAAGAAATGCTTAGGAAAAAACTGTAAAGAAATACGCTATGATGTTAAGAAATTGGGGTTTGATTGAGTAATATTTTCCCTTCTTGTTACTTCTCCATATTTTCCAATTTTTCTAAATGTATACAATTTATACCATCAGAATTATAAACATTATTTTTTAAAAATAGTGACCTGCCATACAACTTTGTTAATATAGTTGGCATAGTGAAAAGAGCACTACAGACGGAGCAAGGAGACCTGAATGTTCTAAGAGAATCAGCTCCATCACTCAAGGACTGCTCAGTCATGAAAGTCATCAAGTTTCCTCAACTGCAAAATGAGAGGATTGAGACAGTGATCTTCCAGTTCCACAGAAGACAGCACGGCTAATGTGAACACTCCAGTGAATAACGGTGATGTCCTTGAGAATGTGTCATCTTGCAAACCTCCAGCTACACAGAGGAAGTGTAATTGACCACAGGGCCCACCTGCTGCTCTGAAATCCACTTATGCACCAAGGTCGCTTCCAGGCTGCTCTTGGCCAATGACAGAGCATGGCAGGCCACACCAAGGAGGCTCCTCTGATAGCTGACTTCGGCTCAAGGACTCGATGGTTTTGCTGAACCTTCCTCAAAGTGCATTACTGTCTTGGACATTTCCACCCAACCTTCCTTCCCTCTCTCCTTCACTCAGGGTCAGATTTGCATAGCGGTTGACGGCTCTCCAGACTTCCCTGGATCCTTCTCCATTTTCCTTTTTGCACATTAATCTCATCTTGGCATCTACTTCTCAAAGGACCTGGACTAACAAGCATGTTGGTAGTTCCACAAAGCACACCTGAGAAAGGCTGAAAAGGAGCGTCTCAGGTGGCATAGCTCCTCAGAGGACCTGGATGCCCGGTTAGTACTTTATTGTTGTTATTCTTTCCTTAAAAAAAAAGTCAATTGCCAGTCCGAACAGGGTAACATTTTATTGCTCTTAAATTTTTTTTTTAAATAAACCTTTCCTGGGCTTATTTTAGACTTGTTCTTGTTTCCTTCTCCCTATCAGCCATATGTATCTCTTCAGCAACTTCCGACTCCCCGCTTCAGATCAGATAATAAAGTTCATTCTTCATTTCTGTCATCTATAACATTAGAGGAATCTTCCTCTGAGAAGTAAAGTATAATTAATCACTTTCATCCCAGTGTGACCCCTTTCAATGGCTAAAGGACCGTGTCTTGCTAAAGTCCTCTTTTTTTGATGTAGTGGCCTTCTCCTTTCATAGTTCTTGGTTAGTTTTTGCCCACCTTAATAATTCCTTTATAAATGTCAACAATTCTGCCATTCCCTGACTCTTCTTCCTGCCTCTTCCAGGTTGAGGATATCGGAATCCAAAGTCTCCCTGCTGGGTAGGGTCTAACTCTTGCAAGCTAAATGAAGACAGCCTCACAAATCTAAATTCAGGCTCTCCAAATCAACATTTCAGAAAAGACACTCTTACGCTTGGGTAATTAGGAGGAAAAATAAACAACTGTCCAGGGAAGTAGAGTCCTTTCTGTGATGAGCTCTGAGTAATGCATCCACTCCTTGGGAGGCATTTCCTGCTCTGGCTGAGGGGCAGAGGGTCTGGGGAGGGTCACCGCCTCAGACGTAGCCAGCACGCCCTTCTGTCCCCTGAGCTTTGCGCCCTGTGGCTGTGGGCATTGCACGGTGCTTCGTCTTTTCGGTGATGTAAAGTTTGGCTCTGGCTCACGGATTCTTGTGGCAGTTGTTGAGCCTGTGCCAAAACCTTTCCAGAGCGATGCACAAAGAGATTAGGGAGGAGAGGGTCCCTGCATGTGCACAGACAAGATCATGCCTTGTGAGGAAAGGTGCTTGATGTTTTCCCTTTCTTCTCTTTAACCAAGGCTGCAAGCCTGTCCCCAGACTCACTGTATACCAGAAATGCTCAGGTTGAGGCAGATAAACCTGGAGGAAGTGTTCATGAAGGGACAACCCTGCCAAGTCCTCCAAAGAAAGAGCTGGTCCTGCCTTGGGGGTGTTGAAGTGGGTCTCACACCCTCCCGTCCCTGGAATAAGCATCAGACTCCTAGGCGTCCCAGCGAATCTGTTCAGTGCATCCCAGGGCACCGAATCAGCTCGGGATCCAATGTCCCTATTCCCTTGTTTGACCAAAATGACTAAAATAGAAGCCTTCACTAAGTGGACAAATAATAGTTTTTGGTTTTTTTTTTTAATCTTGTTCCTGTTTCTATTTTATTTTCCTCAGGGAATGTAGAATAAGCAAATATTATCTATAGCAATTTCCTCTTATCAGAGGCCACATGCATGAAACTTTATGTCCCCAAAGGATTTGTAGGCTTCTCAAGGAGGCCTTCTCTAATATCCCCTCTTTAGTTATTTACTGTGGCATTTCCAAAACAACTGGAAAACTGAGACATAGCCATGCACAGAGAAGCCGAGGAGCACAAAGTATATTGGTTTTAGGCAGCAGGCAGGATGACTGTCTGTGGGACAAAAGGGCCAATCTCCTTCGCCTGCTGAACTCCATTCTGTTTCTCCAGTCACCCGTGAAAGCTTCAGCAATACACAGTACCTCGCTCTCATCACTACAAAGAGAAGGCCACTTTGCAACAGAGAAGCTCAAATTCCCAAACATAAATCTCGTGCTAATTCCCGCATTCCTTGTACACCATCCAGACAAGATTTGGTTTTTGGCTTTTTTTTTTTCCAGTAAATTTACACTGAAACTTCAGTACTTGTTGTTAATCAAATTTAATCCTGGGTTACAAATAACCTCACTAAGAAGTAAGGAGTTCTATCTTTGTATTCTTTCTAAATCTAAACTCTATTGCAAATTTCCTAAAATGGAAGAAATCAATTGGGGATGGGGGAGAGGAATCCTAGAGTTAGTGACTAAAAGAATAATGAAATAGACCAAGGCTTTTGGGACTATGAAAATATCCTGAATTTTGCAAAGGAATGATGGAGAAGCAAGACACTCCTAACCAAGTCTGAGAATTCTGAGTACATCTATATTATGGATGTTCCCTTTGAAATCTCTTTAAATCAGTTTGTATCACTGATTTCCTTCTTAAAAGAATATTTCAGAAATGATTTGATGCTTTACAAGTGAACTAAAAGCAATGCCCATTACTGAGAAATTAATGTTAAGCTAAATTCTTTAACCTCAACAGTACGATGGAATTGGATGGTCCAGTGGTATAGGTTAGTGATAAACTACCATGTCAATAGCTCTCTCTCTCTGTCTTTTTAATTTAACTGAAGGTAAAATGGGTAACAAAATATATCATGTAATTTTCTTAAGAATTTGGGCTAGTGATAAATTAACAGTAAACTCATTTGAGGAAGATGTTAACACCAATCATGGAGCTTCTTTGTTAATGACCTAGAAGCGTAGAGAAAGGAAACAAAACTTAAAAACATAAATGCAATTATATATATGAAGTTTTAACCCAGGACAAATTCTACACCCAATGGAAAATTACCCAAAGCCCCAACCTCAAAAAATATGAGTGAGACCAGAACAGTGTAAAGAAAATTAAGGAGGATGTGGGAGATGTATGACTGAATTCTTGCTGTGTAATTGGGAAACCAACAATCAGTGCTCTTTAGGGTTTAATAAAATTGCTCCATTTGATATGAGAATGATGAGATTGTTTCAGGGTTCATGGTGTTTGTGCCTTTATGTGATATACTTGAATCCGCACATAATGGCAATGTCCTACAAGATCTCAGTGTACATGTTTTGACTGAAATGACTGTGGGGGGAAATGGAGAGAAAGCAACACAATACTCGGTTAGAAATCCCCGCAAGTAAGAGGCCTTGGCTCTCCCACGGGGCAGGAGGTAGGGTGAGGGGAAAGTTTCAGTGGCACTAAGAGTGACTGTATTATGAAAAGGGATTTTTCAAATAAGTAGCTTAAGCCACATTATCCTGCCCCTATAATGCCCAGACACTCCTCTAAACATGTTTAAAATAGAGTAACTATAAAAACAGAACAAGCAATGCAGTTATGGAACTGACTACTGTCTTCTTCAGTACTGGAAAATACAGAATTAATCAAGCAACAAGTATGTATTGAGAATTATTATGAGACCAGAACTGTATGGGCCACTTTAAACAGACTCAAGTAGTACAGAATAGAATCATCATCATTAAAACCAGTTATTTAATTGGAAAAGGAAGCTTTGAACCAGTTAGTGAGTAATAGAAGTTAGTGCAAAACTGCATTGAGTTTTCGGTATAGTCATTAAGCCCAAAAGAAACTCATAGTGAGAGTGGAGGCTTCCTGGAAGATAAGGTCCTGAGTCTGAGTAAGACTTGGGTAGGAAAAAGGAAGGGAAAAGGACATTCCACCAAAAAAAGGACAGTAAACAAAATGTTAGGGCAAAAGTTCTGGGGACAATGAGGACATTGGCCCTATCAGATCAGAGAGTCTATAACGAGGAGAATTGTCACAAAATACGCTTGGAGGGGCAGTTTGGAGTCAGATGAGAAAGCACTTTAAAGCTAGGCAGAGGTGTATGCACTTCATACAATAAGAAAATAGGAAACCACTTAAAGTTCCCTAGTTAGAAATCAGGCAAGCTAGCTAGTAAGACCAGTGCAGAAATCCAAGTACGGATAATGAAAGTCTAAATTAAAAAGTGGTGGTTATAGCAACACAGAAACGGGAAGAGAAGAGAAGCATTCCAGAGAAAAGATGAGAGAGACGTTTCAAAGGCACAGCCTATAGGCCTTGGTGACTAACTATCACAACCCAAATCTCCCAGGAGGCAGCCCACAGACTGCCTGCCACCAGGAGTTTGCTAGGATTGTCTGAGGACACCATGTGCAATTCATTTTCCCAAAATACTCTTTGCAGGGGATGCTGTAGAGAAGAATCTGTACTCTGTCAACTCAAAAGGCAATGTCTGAATATTTGGTCTGAATACCACAGTATATTTTTCAAAGTAGGAAACAACTGCACATTAAACTTGACGACAACATATTGAAAAGAAGATGGAATGGGGTGAAATGTGTCTTAAGCCCTTCAATTTCCATACTGAGTTCCCCTGTCAACAACATCGCTGGTTCCTGAGAAATCAAAGAGACAAATAGGTGGTCAGCATCCCTTCCTGACAGAAAAAGGGAGTCGCACAGCGAAGAAGGATGGCTGGTACTATTGTGTTTCCACACTTCCAATCTAGCCCCCACCCAAATTCATTGGGGTCTTAGGCTCAGGGACTTGAGCAGGCCCCCTAAAAATCACTAGCTGTATCACTCCCAAGCCTTTCTATACAGCAGACACTTTTAGGATCCTAACTTTCTATCTTATACTTCAGCTCCAGTCATATATTTCAGGATGGAGAGGAAGCCCCTTAATACTTTGTATCCTCTGCCTTAAACCAATTACAGCAATGTGAGAGGGAAGGCTGGTTAGGACACCTCAGTGATTTTAAGATTACTCTTTGTCTTGTCTTTAATGGTTTCCTGATCGTCTGTTCTAGAACATTAAGCACAAAGCAATAAATGTTATTTTAACTGCAGTCAGGTGACTAAGAGATAGAGAAGACATGATCACGGGAAGACAATGTGAGTTGCATATTTTCCCCAATACTCTGTCCTTCCTTGAGGCCAGGTTGGTTTCACAATGACTCAGAGAACTCTTGGAGTGTAATTCCTCGTTTAATCAAAGTTAGCCAGACTGCTCTGAACACACTTTTCTATACTCCCTATTTTTATTACTTACTTTAATAATCAACTGTGTCAGTAAAATAGATCTAAATGAATAGACTGAGCATATAACAATTCATTTGGGCAGACAAAACAAAACAATATATATAACATCTATGCTGGAAATGATAGAGAAATTATCTCTGCAAATATGTGAGTAATAGAGACGTCATAAAATGTCAATGCAAAGAACTCGTACAACTTAACAACAGAAAGGTAAACAACCCAATCAAAAAATGGACAAAAGACTTGAATAGATATCTCACCAAAGAAGATATACAAATGACCAACAAGCACACGAAAACATGCTCAACGTCATTGGTCATTAGGGAAAGGTAAATCAAAACCGCAATAAGATATCACTTCATATCCACTAGGATGGCTATGATAAAAGAAAAGAAAAATAACAGGTGTTGGAGAGGACATGGAGAAATTGTATCCCTCATTCTTTGTCGATAGAATTGTAAAAATGGTGCAGCCCCTGTGAAAACAATTTGGCAGTTCCTCAAAAAGTTAAATATGAGAATTACCATATGACCTAGTAATTCCACTTCTAGATATATCTAAAACACTTGAAGGTAGGGACACAAAAATACTTGTACATCAATGTTCATTACAGCACTATTCACAATAGCCAAAAGGTGAAAACAACCCAAATGTCCACAAAAGATGAACGGACAAGCAAAATGTGGTACGCACACACATATGTGGAATACTACTCAGCCATAAAGAGAAACAAAGTTCTGATACATGCTACAACATGGATGAACCTTGAAAACATTACCTTGAGTGAAGTAGGTAAGTCACAAAAGGGCAAATACTGTCTGATTCCACTTATGTTAAATAGCCAGGTGACTCAAATGTATACCCAAACCACCCACTACCGTTGAGTCGATTCTGATTCATAGTGACCCTATAGAGTTCCCAAGGCTATAAATTTTTATGGAAGAAGGCTGCTATATCGTTCTCCCAAAGCAAATGTATAGAGACCAAAATTCATCAGTAGTTACCAGGAGCAGGAGGGAAGGGAAAAAGGCAAGTCAGTGCTTAGGGGCCACAGAGTTTCTGTTAAGGGTGATGGAAAATTTTGCAAGCAGATAGTGGTGATAGTTGCACAAAATGATGAACGTAATTAAAGCCACTGATCTGTACATGTAAAAATGTTAAAATGGCAGATGTTTTGTTATATTTTTACCACAATTTAAAAAATGTCAATGTAAAACATCATTCAATTATCCTTGTGAATTGTTCTTTTAGAACATTAGCTGTGGACATTTATTTATTTATTTACTTTTTCAGATACAAGAAATTTATTGAAAAGCTTTCATGTGCACCAAAATATCTAGTAATTCATTTTCCTCAGGAAGGAGTTGTGCTTTCCTCATTAATCTTTCTTTTTTTTTTTTTCTATTTTTGTTGTGCTTTAAGTGAAAGTTTACATTTCAAGTTAGTCTCTCATACAAAAATTTATACACACATTGTTATGTGACCCTAGTTGCTCTCCCTATACTGTGACAGCACACTCCTCCTTTCCACCCTGGATTTCCCATGTTCATTCAACCAGCTTCTGACCCTCTCTGCCTTCTCATCTCACCTACAGAGAGGAGCTGCCCATTTCGTTTCATGTATCTACTTGAGCTAAGAAGCACACTCTTCATGAGTATCATTTTATGTCCCATAGTCCAGTCTAATTTTTGAAGAGTTGGCCTCAGGAATGATGTTAGTTTTGGGCTAACAGAGAGTCCGGGGGCCATGTCTTCTGGGGTTCCTCCAGCCTCAGTCAAACCATTAAGTCTGGTCTTCTTACTAGAATTTGAGTTCTGCACCATACTTTTCTCTGGCTCTGTCAGGGACTCTCTGTTGTGTTCCCTGTCAGGGTGGTCATTGGTGGTAGCTGGGCACCATCTAGTTCTTCTGGTCTTGGGCTGATGCAGTCTCTGGTTTATGTGGCCCTTTCTGTCTCTTGGGCTAATACTTTCCTGTGTCTTTGGTGTTCTTCATTCTTCTTTGCTCCAGGTGAGTTGGGACCAATTGATGCATCTTAGACGGCTGCTCAATAGCTTTTAAGACCCCAGACGCCACTCACCAAAGTGGGATGCAGAACATTTTCTTAATAAACTTTGCTATGCCAGTTAACCTAGATGTCCCCTGAAACCATGGTCCCCAGACCTCTGCCCCTGCTACTCTGTCCCTCAAAGTGTTTGGTTGTATTCCAGAATCTTCTTAGCTTTGGTTTAGTTCAATTGTGCTGACTTCCCCTGTAGTGTGTGTTGTCCTTCCCTTCACCTAATTCTTATCTACTATCTAGTTAATGAATACCCCTCTCCCTCCCTCCCTACCCTCCTAACCATCAAAGAATGTTTTCTTCTGTGTTTAAACCATTTCTTGAGTTCTTATAATAGTGGTCTTATACAATATTTGTCCTTTCGTGACTGATTAAATTCGCTCAGCATAACGCCTTCCAGATTCCTCCATGTTATAAGATGTTTCACGGATTCATTGTTGTTTGTCATTGGGTAGTATTCCATTGTGTGAATATACCATAATTTGTTTATCTATTTGTCCATTGATGGGCACCTAGGTTGTTTCCATCTTTTTGCTATCGTGAACAGTGCTGCAATGAACGTGGTTGTGCATATATCTATTCGTGTGATGGCTCTTATTTCTCTGTGAAGCTGCGGACATTTTAATGCTCGGCTGACTTATTTGCCTTGTAGCCTGTCTGGGGGCCTCATTCCCTGATGCTCAGTTGATCTGTGCTTAAAGTTATTATAATTTTCAGATTGAACTCAACAAATATAATTCTGAAGACCAATGTTGAGAAGAAATTATATAGTGGACTGTTTGTTCCTTCCCACCTGTTTATGTCTTCTGCTTAGAATGCCCCCTCCCTCACACTCCAGCAAGCCCAGCAAATTCCTGCTTATCCTCCAGAATTCACATAAGGCTTATTTCCTTGGCATCACCTTTCTTGTTCCTAGTCCACTCCCTTCCATCAAGAATAACACGTCAGGTCTCCTTCCTGTGGGTCACCATAGAACTTTCTGTCCACTCACATGACAATCCTTTCCTTAGGTCTGTCCTATTCTGCCTTTGCCTCTCCCATTCAGAAATAGATCAAGTTCTCCCCTTTGCATGGACTCTTGGTGGTGTCCCTTTACTTTCTCTCTCTCTCTCTTTTTTTTCCCTTCTGTTTGTTCTATTAGTTATTCTATCAGTGTGCCCACAGCATTTTATCCGTCTTTACAGCAAACCTCCATTACAACCTAGATTGGGGAGATGTGAATTTGTTTATATGTTAGAGCTAGGGGTGGGGGGTGGGAATAGAAGAAAAAAGTCAGATTGGAACATTTCTGTAACAAATATTATACCTAAAGATGCTCAAGTGGATTAATGGTCTTCTCCATCTTTGTATCAACCATCCATGCAATGTGAGTTCTCTGTCCATGAGTGCATCCACTATTACCTCAAGCTTGAGGAAAAGTTTTCAACTATTTATTAAGACATTTCTGGTTCCCCTGAAAGAGCTTCCATTTTAAAACTAATCACTCTAAGCAAACACTTCCAGAGCGAGAAAAAGAAAGATCATTTTCAGGCATGTATAGAAAAGAGACTCATATGTACAGAATAAAATTAAACTCCATTGTCAACTCGTTCATTCAACACATGCTTATTGAGATGTACTATATCCCAGGAATTGTTCTTGGTGCAGAGGATACAGCAGTAAACATGACAAAATTCCTGCCCTCATGAAGCTTGTGGGAAAAGATTATTTGGAAAAAATAATTAATAGACTAATATTGATGAGTTCTACGGCAAAAATAACGGGAGCCCTGGTGGCACAATGATAAGTGCTCAGCTGCTAACTGAAAGATTAGCAATTTGAACCCATCCAGCACCTCCACAGGAGAAAGACCTGGCTATCTGCTCCGGTAAAGATTACAGCCTAGAAAACCCAATGGGGCAGTTCTACTCTGTCACATGGGGTCACTATGAGTCAAAATTGACTCGACAGCACCTAACAACAACATGAGGAAAACAAAACAGAAGAAAGAGAGTCTGAAGAGAGGGTAGGAGCTATTTTAAGTAAGATTGTCAAGGAAAGCCTTTCTGAGAAGGTGACATTTAAGCAGAGACCTAAGTAATGAGAAAGAGAAGGAAACAGTCAAGTAAGATCTGGAGAAAGAATATTGTCAGAAGATTAAACTATAAGACTGTGTAGGAGGAATGGACTACAGATCAACATCCTTCGTGAACAAAAACACAAAAATCCTTAACAGAATATTATCAAAGCAATTCAAAAACATATAAAAAGGTTTATATATTATGGCCAAGTGAGATTTACCCTCAAAATGCAAGACTGGTTTGTTGTTGTTGCTAGGTGCCGTTGAGTCAGTTCTGACTCATAGTGACCCTATGTACAACAGAACAAAACACTTCCCGGTCCTGCACCATCCTCATGATTATTACTCTGCTTGAGCCCCTTGTTGCAGCTACTGTGTCAGTCCATCCCATTGAGGGTCTTCCTCTTTTTCATTGACATGTATTTTACCAAGCATGATGTCCTCCTCCAGGGCTGATACCTCCTGTCCAAAGTATGTGAGAAGTCTCGCCATCCTCGCTTCTAAGGAGCATTCTGGCTGTACTTTTTCCAAGACAGATCTGTTCATTCTTTTGGCAGTCCATGGTACATCAATATTTCTCGCCAACACCATGTTCAAAGGAGTCAGTTCTTCTTTGGTCTTTCTTATTCATCATCCAGCTTTTGCATGCAAATGAGGTGATTGAAAACATCATGGCTTCGGTCAGGCACACCTTAGTCTTTAAAGTGACATCTTTGCTTTTTAATACTTTAAAAATGTCTTTGGCAGCAAATTTGCCTAATGCAATGCGTCGTTTGGTATCTTGACTGCTGCTTACATGGGCATTGATTTTGTATCCAAGTAAAATGAAATCCTTGACAGCTTCAATCTTTTCTCCATTTATCATGATGTTGTTTATTGGTCCCGTAGTGAGGATTTTTGTTTTCTTTATATTGAGGTATAATCCGTACTGAAGGCTGTAGTCTTTGGTCTTCATCAGTAAGTGCTTCAAGTCCTCTTCACTTTCAGCAAACAAGGTTGTGTCATCTGCATAACACAGGTTGGTTAATGAGTCTTCCTCCAATCTTGATTTACCCTAGAAATGCAAGGTTGATTGTTTAACATTCAAAAAATAAATTAATGTAGAATATCATATTGATAGAATAAAGGAGAAAAATCACATGATCATCTCAATAGATGCAGAACAAGCACTAAAATGGCTATAATCAGAAAAAAAATACCAAGTATTGTCAAGGAAGTGGAGAAACTGGAGCCTTATACATTGCTGATGGGAGTGTAAAAGTAGTGCAGCAAGTTTGGAAATCAGTTTGTCAGTTTCTTAAAAACTTAAACACCAGATCACCATATGACTACTTGTAAGAATATATCCAAGAAAAATGAAAATATATGTCCACACAAAGACTTGTCTGTGAATGTTCATAATAGCATTATGCACAATAGCCCCAAACTGGAAACAATCCATATTTCCATCAACTGGCAAATAAACAAAATGTGGTATATCCACACAATAGAATATAACTCAACAAAAAGGAATGAAGTTCTGATACATGTTACAACATGGATGAATCTCAAAAATATAATGTTTTGCTGTGTGCCATGGAGTCAATTCTGACTCATAGCCACCCTATAGGACAGAGTAGAACTGCCCCTAGACTGTAATATTTATGGGAGCAGATCACTAGGTCTTTTTCCCCACAGAGCCACTGGTGGGTTGGAATCACAGACCTACTGGTTAGCAGCTGAGCGCGTAACCACTGCGCCACCAGGACTCCTAAATGAAATGAACCAGATGCAAAAGGCTACATATTATATGACTCCTTTTACAAGAAATGTCCAGAAAAGATTAATTTTTGGAAACAGAAAGCAAATTAGTGTTTGCCTGAAAGGCCTAGAGCAGGCATAGAGATTGACAGCAGATGGTCTCAAGACAATCTTTTCAGGTGATGGAAATGTTCTAAAAATAGGTTGTGGTGATGGTTACAAACATAATACATTTATTAAAACTCAACATAATAGTAATAAAAAACAAATAAATAAGTGAAGCCAAAGGGAGAAGCCAGTGCCAGATCATGTAAGACCTTATAAGCCGTGGTAAGGAATTTAGGTTTAAGTGTGATCAAGAGCTATGGGAAAGTTGTAAGAAAGAGAATTATATAATCTAATAGATACGTGGAAACCCTGGTGGCATAGTGGTTAAGAGCTACAGCTGCTGACCAAAAGGTCGGCAGTTCAAATCCACCAGGTGCTCCGTGGAAACCGTATGGGGCCGTTCTACTCTGTCCTATAAGGTCACTATGAGTTGGAATCAACTTGACAGCAACCGGTTTTAATAGACAGGTAGGTAGGTAGATAGAAATAGATAGACAGACAGATAGAAGATAAATAGATGACAGACAAGAAATAGACAGATAGAAGATAAATAGATGGACGGACAGACGGATAGTGTTTCTCACGCTGCTATGTGGCAAATGGACTATAGAGGAACAAGAGAAACCAATTATAAGGACTCTTACTCATTCAGGTAAGGAATAATGACAGCTCAGGTCAAGATGGGAGCAGTGGGGACAGCCTTAATGCGTTCAAACCCAAGAGAATGGAATAATTGCCATCTAACTCAGATAACTGAACCAGGAGAGCAAAGGAAAAACAATACCAAATTTTCCCATCTCTGGCCACACACATATAGTGAAAAAGAAAAAGTCATACAGATGATTCCCAAAGAGAAGGCTTAATGAATAGATGACTTCTCCTCAATTTCCAGGTTCAGTGGTTTCTAAGTAATGAACTTAGAGTAAACAAGAAAACAGAAAGATCTGTAATCATGCGGCAGCCAGACTGGTATGCAAAATGTTATTTACATTTTAAGGACATTTTTTTCTCCAAGCATTTTGTGTTTGTTTCTCCTAAAGAAATAATCATCAAAAATCCGGAGGCCTGTCTATGGTTAGCAGTTGCATGTTCTGTTTGTCCGCGCATGCCTGCTGGTTGTGCGGGCGTACGTAGCTATTGATCAAGTCAATAAAGCTGGGAGAACAGAACAGAGGCATTGCTAATGAGAGACACAAGCTTTATATTCCAACACTGGCATTCAGAAGTCTTGATATTTCTGCATGTATTTGAAACTCCTGCTTGTTTTAATTATGTTCCTCCAATTCTAAGCGATACATGATATCAAGCATGACCAAGAATGGAAATATTTCTTTGCGGAATTTTTAAAATCTTGATCGCTGCAAGGAAAAGACCTTTAAGAAAACACAGAATCTTTCCAAACACGGAAGAGGTTCCTGAATAAGACCATTCCCAACATGGAATAGTATTAATCCTGTGACCTATTTGCCCCACTCCGATTAGTCATGATGATACACCCTAACAAGACAGAAAACAGAGAGAATGTAAGAACAGAACAGAGAAAACAGGCCCTGAAAAGCAGTGAGTTGGACCCCAGAAGTATTTTTCATGTCTTGGTTTGTGAGAGGAAAGGGCTGTTTATTCAAAATGCTCCTTCAGGGGACAGGAAAACAAAGAGGAGAACAACGACCTAGTGACCTCCACGGATTGCTGGATGTAGCTCAGCCTCCCAGTCTCCTCTGCAGGAAGCCAGCCATCCAGACTCCAAACTTCCAGCACTAATCAGGAGGGGTGATGGTTCAGGCCTCAAGTGAGAAAGTCATGAGAATACTATTAGCCACTTTCAAAGTTCAGGGCAATTTCTTTCTCCCGAAGAATTCTGAGAGCCACAGGCAGAAGCTCTGAGGCCAACGGGCCAGGGCTGCAGCTTCTAGGGTTGGGAGGCAGAAAACATTGCTTCTTTTCCCCAGGGGAGTTGGATGATAGTGGGTGGTCAGCTTTGGCTTAGAGTCCTGGCTTAACTGGAAATCCTCATTTCTTCTGGGTCACTGAGTCACTGTGTCTTGGGATCACTAGACAACAGGAACCCGAAACACTCCCTGAGTCCATTTTTCTGCCCTCAGGTGAGATCATCTTGACCAATCTTGGATGTTAGCATGACATTATCACCTCCATGAACTGTGCTATATCACCCCCTGCTGACCAGCCTGGTGACACACCCCAGAAAATGGCTTTGACAACAACACACAAGTTCTACTGGCCTGGGTAGGATGAGATGTTGAGTCATTACCCAGTAGGACATACGTTTTTGTTCAACTTTTCCTGTGGTTGAGACTATTTTGCCTTTATTTATTGGCACTTTTTTAATACCCTCCGTGTGAGAACCTGGCTGAGTTATGTTATACAAGCTATATATACCCGGAGAACTAAAGGACATATCTCATCTAGCCATGCTTTTAGCTATAGCAAGAAGCAAAGACACTGACGCCTGGGAAAAACCTTAAAGGACACTGAGTTCCAACACATATTCAGTATTTGAGTTCTCTCTACACTTTGCCTTGCAAGTGTCCATTCAACCAGTGTTCAAATACCTCCAGGGTCAGAGGCAGTCCTATTCATTTGCAGCAGATACTTCTGCCTGAATCGTCTTAATGATGAACTGAAATAAGTTTCCCAGACTTCCACTAGGCTTTAGGTTCTGGAGTGTAGAAACCATATTCATCTTATTAGAGTTGTACTGACCATGTTTCTCCATTTCATCCCCAAGGATGTCATGAGCAACCTCATCCAATGCCTTGTTGAAATCTAGAAACAACATACTTTCTCTGATCTGGCAGCCTACAAAGCTTGCCACTGAAAGCAAGAATTTAGTCCAATATGTGCCATCTCAAATATTTTTCTGATTTCATAATAAATATTAACTTGTTCTTAGGGAACTGATGCTGGTGAGTGCTACTCACAAGCCATTCCTTTAAAAACCTATTCTGAAATCTTCCTCAGGATTGGCACAAACCTCACTGGCTGTAGTCTCAGGATGCTGGAGAATGATTACTAGTGCCTAACACATACCTCAAAACCATCACTCTGTTGAGGAGCCAAACATTTCCACCATTAGAGTCATTCCTTTGATGTAATTTGTTGTAAATTCTCTGGAAATACATAACAAGAGTGTGTTGCATACTACCCCTGTACACAGGTCAGGACACCAAAGCATTTGAGACTACCCTTCCAGGGCTCCAGCTTGTCCCAGGAAAGAGGACAGAGAATACCTCTGACTTCTGAATAAAGATTTATGTATAATGGTAGTGATGTTTCTGATTGCATTTTCTTGTGAGAAGGAAAAATTGAAAATGATCTGAATGTTCAACATTAGATGCATGGATACATAAGTTAAGAAAATACTCTGAATCACTAAAAAAGGTGTTTTGAAATTTTGTTATGATGGCATGATTCAATTTGTATATGCAATATAATCTCAACTCTTTAAAAAAGAAACACATCATTATATGTAGACATTATGGCTGGATAACAGAATTATGGTTTGTTTTTGCTTTTCTATATATTTCTGAAATTTTCTGCTTTTATTATCAAGTTTAAAATTAGCTTTTAAGTCATTTCTTGAGGTTACAGTGCTTTAGGATTATTTACATAAAGTTATCCAAAGTGGACTTAAGTCCAATAGCACCTCTTGATAAAAACCACATGAAAGAGCTAAAAAGTTGAAAGTGATTTCTTCTGTAAAGTGGTCTGGGGAGGGAAATACGGCATAAGGGCACAGGACCATTGTTTTTTGTTATAAGCCTTTTTTTTTTGTACTTTAAATGAAGGTTTACAGAACAAATAGTTTCTCATTAAACAGTTAGTACACA
>NW_004444003.1:1170371-1186295 GCF_000243295.1 Trichechus manatus latirostris
CCCTTCTCAACCTTGGGTTCCCTATCACTAGCTTTCCTGTCCCCTCCTGCCTTCTAGTCCTTGTCCCTGGACTGTTGTGCCCCATTAGTCTCGTTTTGTTTTATGGGGCTGTCTAATCTTTGGCTAAATGGTGAACCTCAGGAGTGACTTCATTACTGCTCTAAAAGGGTGTCCAGGGGCCATACTCTTGGGGTTTCTCCAGTCTCTGTCAGGCCAGTAAGCCTGGTCTGTTTTTGTGAGTTAGAATTTTGTTCTACATTTTTCTCCAGCTCTGTCTGGGACCCTCTGTTGTGATCCCAGTCAGAGCAGTCAGTGGTGGTAGCCAGGAACCATTTAGTTGTAATGGACTGAGTCTGATGGAGGCCTTGGTAGCTGTGGTCCATTAGTCCTTCTGACTAATCTTTTCCTTGTATCCTCTTCTCCCCATTCTCCCTTGCTCCCGAAGGGGTGAGACCAGTGGAGTATCTTAGATGGCTGCTCACAGGCTTTTAAGACCCCAGATGCTATTCACCAAGGTAGAATATAGAATATTTTCTTTATAAATTGTGTTATGCCAATTGAGCTAGATGTTCCCTGAGACCATGGTCTCCACAGCCCTCCGCCCACCAATTCAGTCCCTCAGGGAGTTTGGAGCTTCCATGACCTTTCCTTGTACAAGTTCTGCTGACTTCCCCAGTATTGTGTACTGTCTTACTCTTCACCAAAGTTACCACTTATCTATTGTCTATTTAGTTTTCTCCCCACCCCTCCCATCCCTTATAACCAACAAAGATTGTTTCTTTTTGTGTGTAAACTTTTTCATGAGTTTTTACAGTAGAGGTCTCATACAATATTGTCCTTTTGTGATTGACTTATTTCACTTAGCATAATGTCCTCCCGCTTCATCCATGTTATGAGATGCTTCACAGATTCATCATTGTTCATTATAAGCCTTTTTTAACACTATTCTAGTTTTCAAAATATGTGCATATATTACTTCTATGAACAATAAAATGTAATGTTAAAATGATTTTTAAAAATAAACGAAAATGTTTTGTGGAAATAATTTAAAAAAAAAAAGGAAGGGAGATAAGAAGAAAGAAAGGCTCTCCAGGGATATTGGCATTTCGATAAAGTTTCAAAAGAGAAAGTGGGTATTTTATGTAAGGAAAAATTTTTTGAGTACTTACTGGGCGCTAGACCTTATACTAGAGTCATCCTGGGATACAGCACTGTTCGTGCCCTCCAAGACCTTACATATACTGGCAGTAGTCAGGGGAAGGTGAGAATCAGTACCCAAATGAACAAAGTACTAGTTTGGATACAATGGTACCATAAGCGACATATTCTTAACAGTGTTAAAGGGTTCAAAGGAGTCCCTGGGTGGTACAAACAGTTAAATGCTGGGTGGTGCAAATGGCTAAGTGTTCGGCTACTAATTGAAAAGCTGACAGTTTGAACCCACCCAGAGGCACCTCCAAAGAAAAGCCTGACGATCTACTTCCGAAAAAGCAGTCATTGAAAACCCTATGGAGCGCAGTTCTACTTTGACACACATGGGTTTGCCATAAGTTGAAACTGAGTCAACAGGCAACTGGTTTGGTTTTTTTATAGGGTTCAAAGACTTCAGGGATCAGAAAATTGTTATGGCCAGAAGGAACCATATTTGAACTTGAAAGATATGTAGGACTTGGGCAGGAAGGAAATGAAGTGGGCTGAGGACTCTGCCGTCTGAAGGCAGAGCCTGAACAAGGACCCAAAGACAAGCACTACCAGGGCCCACGTGGAGAAGAACCACAGTCTGGTAGGAGTGCTGGATGCTGCAAAGGCACCACACCACGCTGGGTCTTCAATGTTGCACTGAGGCATTGGCACTTTAGCCAGCAAATAATGGGAGGTATAAGACGTTTTTGAGCCAGAGAGTAGTATAATCAGAGTTGTACTTTAGAAAGGTTAGTCTGGCAATCTCTATGGGGAAAATAAAGAGGAGACACCAGAGACAAATGGGAGGGTTCAAGCAAGAAGTAGCAAAAACTGAACCAGTGGAGAGGCAAAAAAAAACCCAAAAAACCAAACCCATTGCCATCGAGTCAATTCTGATGCATAGCGACCCTACAGGACAGAGTAGAACTGCTCCATAGGGTTTCCAAGGAGCACCTGGTAGATTTGAGCTGCCTGCCTTTTGGTTAGCAGCCTAGCTCTTAATCATTGTCAAATCAACAATTGCTCTGCAATTGTTTCTAGAGTTTCAGATGAAGCCTCACTGGCACCTGTGTTCCACCTAAATTACCTGATGCACTCGGATATGCTGGGGTGAGACAGGTGAAAAGCAAATGTTTTTGTTTATCATTTCTGAGAAGGATGAGTTTTAGATTTGCTCTGAGTCATGGAGTGAAAAGAGAGGGTTAAAAGGGGGTAGTTACCTCAGTGCTGACACCTGCTGTAAGTTAACAGGTCATTTCTCATCCATCACTGCAGCCCCAGCACTGAGCAGAAAACCTGCCATATCATAGTGCTCAGACTAAAAACAGCCAAACCCGTTGCCGTCGAGTCAATTCCGACTCATAGCAACCCTATAGGACAGAGTAGAACTGCCCAATAAGGTTTCCAAGGAGTGCCTGGTGGATTTGAACTGCCAGTCTTTTGGTTAGCAGCCAAGCTCTTAACCACTACACCACCAGGGTTTCCTTGCAGTGCTTGGTAAAAGATATTTCTAAAGGTAAGGAACAGGATTTTAAAGTCTTACTTGTCCTTTTTTTTTTTTTAACCAAGAAAATTTGGAAGTTATTACTAGATGTTTTCATCATTCCAAGTAGCACCTTGTTTCAGTGTTGAAAAAATACCCTCTGACTTCTCCTTTTCTTTGGATTATATCAAGAAAAAAAAAACTATCCTACAGAAGCTTTGTTTATTTTTATTATTATTACTAATGAACTGTGCTCTAAATAACTGAGACATTTAATCTCCTCTTCAACTAAAAAAATATACCTATCTACATATACATATGATGATGCTCAAGGTACTTAGAAGCATGATCAAGCAGTGTTCATTCTTCTATATCCTAAACCCTCCCTGCCTCCTTTTCTTTCTTCCTTAATAACTTACCACATAAAAGATTCAAGGAGAAATGTACTATGGAAGATTTTCCACATCCTTCCGAGATCCAATCCATTTCTTTATTTCTGTGCCATTTGTTGCATAACAAACCACCCAAAACTTACCCATTCTGATGCATAGCAACCCGAGAGGATAGAGTAGAGCTGCCCCATACAGTTTCCAAGGCTGTCATCTTTATGGAATCCACTGCTGTCGAGTCGGTTCTGACTCATAGCAACTCTATAGGACAGAGTAGAACTACCCCATAGGTTTCCAAGCCTGTAAATCTTTACGGAAGCAGACTGCCACATCTTTCTCCCACAGAGCAGCTGGTAGGTTCAAATCACCAGCCTTTCTGTTAACAACCGAGTGCTTCAGCCACTGTGCCACCAGGGGTCCTACCAAAAACTTAGTGATATAAAAATCACGTTCCTATGCTCACAAAATCTGTGGGTCAGGAATTCAGTAAGGGCACAGTGGCTGGTCTCTGTTCCATGATGTCTGTGACCTCAGCTGTGAAGAACCCCCCCCCAAGGTTGGGAGACTAGAATCACCTGGGATGTCTTCACTCCCATGTGGTGGTTGAGGCTGATGGCCTACTGGTCCCCAGCTGGGGCTGTTGACTAGAGCACCAGCCATGGCCTCCCACTGTGACCTGGGCTTCCTTGTAGCCAGGTGGCCTCTGGATAGTCAGACTTTCTGCATGGCAGTTCAGTGCTCCAAAACAAGAGTCCCAACAAACAGGTGAAAGTGTCATTTCCTCTTAGGACCTTGCCTCAGAAGTTACAAGTGTCACCTCCATTGTATTAAATTGGTTAAAAGCAAGTCACTAAGTGTCTTAGTTAGCTAGTGCTGCTGTAACAGAAATACCACAAGTGAGTGGTTTTAAAAGAGCAGGAATTCATTTTCTCAGTTCAGGAGGCCAGAAGTCCAAATTCAGGGCACCAGCTCTAGGGGAAGGCTCTGTCTCTATTGGCTCTAGGGGAAGGTACCTTGTCTCAGCTGCTGTAACCCTGGCATTTCTTGAATCCTTGGCAATCTCCACGTGGCAACTATCATTCCCCCATTTGTGCTTCCTTGCTTATGTGCCTAATCTGCTCTTTATATCCCGAAAGCGATTGGTTTTAAGATACACCCTACACTAATATGGCTTCATTAACATAACAAAAAAACCCTGTTTCCAAATGGGATTACATCCACAGGTGTAGGGGTTAGGATTCCAACACATACTTTGGGGGAACACAATTCAATCCATAACACTAAGTGTGGCCTAAATCTAAGGGGCGAGGACATAGACCCCCACCCCTTAATGGAAGGAACGTCAAAGAATTTGCAGACATGTTTTAAAAATGGCTACAAGTTCTTCCTGTTTAGTTTCTTCTTTCTAAGTCTTCATCCTCTCTTTATTTCCTCTGTTTATTTATTATCCTCTGTTTATTTCCTCCTCTCTTCCTTTTCTTCAGGACATAAGATTCTTCTAATTTCTGTTCCAACAAGCTGTTCACTCACTTTACAAACATTTCTTGAGCTCCTATGATGGTCCAGGTGTAAGACATGAGTCCTGCTCTCACAGAGCTTGAATTGGATCCTGGAGCACTTGGAGAGGCCTCCCCTCAACCAGGAGTCCATCTAGGTGGCAGGACTTGGCCAAGTCATTGTGTGTACCATTCAGAAGTCCTTTGTTAATTTCAAGTATCCCATTTTGAAGAATACATTTTTCAGAACAGGAACAATGAGTTCATGACCCCGGTAAGTATGTCCTAAGAATTTCGAGTTTAAAAGTTAATGTTACATGACTTTGAAAAAATAATAATAAAATCACAGAAAAGGCACTCGATCTCCATACAACTATTGTTTGATTAAGGAAATTACAGTACAGGAGGCTTCATTTATAAAACACAGAATTATGAACTTCCTTAACTTTAACAAGTACAGAATGAATGGCCCAATAGACTCCAGACATACCCTCTCATTTGATCTCATATGACTTACTTCAGTTGATGTTAGACTCTGTCTCTCAGAATGAAGGGTTGTTAAATGCTGATATAGAAAGTGACATGAAAAGATGTGTGCTAAGGGATGAGAAAGATAATTCTTTTTCTTAATGAAATGAATACAGGGAAACATTTTCTTTCGAAAGGTCAGCAGCAAACCTTATAACGTAATCTAGCAGGAGTAAAAAGTAGCTAAGAAAAAATTCACAGTTAATTTCAAAATGTCCTCTTAAATTGTTTTAATTACCTACTACTACTATTAACAGAAATACCACAAGTGAGCGGCCTTAAAGAACAGAAATATATTTCCTCACGTGCTAAAAGTCCAAATCAAGGTCTCGGCTGTGTCAAGTCCTTCCTTGTTGGTAACCCTGAACGTTCCTTGGTTCTTTGGTGATCCTCACATGGCATCTGTCTTACCCCAACTGTGCGTGTATCTCTGTGTCTAATCTGCTCTTTTTATAATTCAGCAGTGATTAGATTTAGGACCCACCCTACTTGGACATGATCTAATTAACATAACAAAGAAAACCCTATTCCCAAACAAGATTACATCCACAGGTATAGTAGTTAGGATTTCTACACATATTTTGGGAGGACATAATTTAATCCCTAATACTAGGATAAACTGTCTCCAGATCCCATTTGTTCCAGGGCCATTCCCAGATTCATTGGCCAAGAAAGCAGCATGACTGGCTCTGGAAATGCAGAGTGCCCACAGCACAGGCTGACCACAGAGGGCAGTATCTTTGTTTCAATTTGCCTGCCATCAAATTCCCCTACGACTTTCATGTACACAATCCAACCTGGAATCAGAAGGCCTAAAGCCGGCCAGCTGTGGGAAGAAGCACAGTGGTAAGAGTGGGGAGCACGGCTGCTTTGGGTCCTGAGTGACGGCCCTCTGTCAACATCACCGTTATGCAACCACAAAAATACCATGATGATAAAATATCTTCAGAAGAGGATGTAATAAAAGAAAAAAGGATTATCTCAACACAACAACAGTGCATTGGGAGAAAGTGTAAAAAAATGCAAACATTTTACTTCTATTAAATTATTCAGATGAAGTCCACAAATGTTTCTATAAAGTTCATTTGTAAATCTCCAAATCTGAATAATTATTAGGGTGATTTTTTTTTTTCATTTTTCATGCAGATAGTTTAACTTCATGTAAAACAAGTCAATGTGCAAATGAAATATTTCTCAAATGAATTCTAACATATGTATATAGACAGAGAGTGCAAGAGCACATTCATGGCACAGTGGTTAAGCGCTCAGCTGCTGTCTTAGTTAACTAGTGCTGAGAAATACCACAAGTGGATGGCTTTAACAAAGAGAAATATATTTTCTCACAGTCTAGGAGGATAGAAGGCTAAATTCAAGGTGCCAGCTCCAGGGAAAGGCTTTCTGTCTCTGTTGGCTCTGGGGCAAGGTCCTTGTCATCAATCTTCCCTGGTCGAGGAGCTTCTCAGTGCAGGGACCCCAGGTCCAAAGGACGCGCTATTCTCCTGGCTCTTGTTTCTTGGTGGTATGAGGTCCCAATCTTTGTCTCTTTGCTCGCTTCTCTCCTTTATAGCTCAAAGGAGATAGGCTCAAGACACAATCCAATCTTGTAGATTGAGTCCTGCCTCATTAATATAATTGCTGCTAGACAGAGGGGGCCACATAGACCAGAGACTGCATCAGCCTGAGACCAGAACAGCTCGATAGTGCCCAGCTACCACCAATGAGCACCCTGACAGGGAACACAACAGAAAGTCCCTGATGGAGCAGCAGAAAAGTGGGGTGCAGAACTCAAGTTCTAGTAAAAAGACCAGACTTAATGGTCTGACTGAGACTGGAGGAGCCCCAGACAGCACAGCCCCTGGACTCTCTGTCAGCCCAGAACTAAAACAATTCCCGAGGCTAACTCTTCAGACAAAGATTAGACTGGACTGTGGGACATAAAATGATACTCGTGAAGAGTGTGCTTCTTAGATCAAGTACATATGTGAGACTAAATGGGCAGCTTCTGTCCAGGGGTGAGATGAGAAGGTAGAGGAAGTCAGGAGCTGGTTGAATGGACATGGGAAATCAGGGGTGGAAAGGAGGAATGTGCTGTCACAGTATAGGGAGAGCAGTTAGGGTCACATAACAGTGTATGTATAAATTTTTGTATGAGAGACTAACTTGAAATGTAAACTTTCACTTAAACTATAACAATAAGCAAAAAATAAAAAACATAACTGCCGTTAATCCCATCTCATCAACATCATAGGGGTAGGATTTACAACACATAGGAAAATCACATCAGATGACAAAATGGTGAACAATCACACAATACTGGGAATCATGGCCTAGACAACTTGATATATATTTTGGGGGGACACAATTCAATCCATAACAGTTGCTAACTGAAAGGTTGGTGGTTTGAACCCACCAGCCATTCCTCTGAAGAAAGATGTGACAATCTGCTTCCACATCTTTACAGATTACAGCCTTAGAAACCCTATGGGGCAGTTCTACTCTGTCCTATAGAGCTATAGGGTCACTATGAGTTGGAATCGACTCTACCGCAATGGGTTTATATATAACCCATGGCCGTCAAGTTGGAATCAACTCATAGCTACCCTATAGGACAGTTTCCAAGGAATGCCTGGTGGATTCAAACTGCCAACGTTTTGGTTAGCAGCCGTAGCTCTTAACCACTATGCCATCAGGGTTTCCATGGGTTTATATATACGTGTGTGTGTGTGTGTGTATACAAAAAAACCACTTGGAATAGAACTGCTCCAAAGGGTTTTAAAGGCTGTGACCTTTCAAAAGCGGATCTCCAAGCCCTACTTCCTCGGCACCACTAGGTGGATTCGAACCACTAACCTTCTGGTCAGTAGCTGAGCACAAACGGTTTGTACTGCTCACAGACATATATACATAACCTGAAACCCATCACCATCAAGTCATTTCCAACTCATAGAGATCCTATAGGACAGAGTAGAACTGCCCCATGGAGTTTCCAAGGCTATAAATCTTCATGCAAGCAGACTACCACATCTTTCTCCCACAGATCGGCTGGTGGGTTTGAACTGCCAACCTTTCTGTTAGCAGCCAAGCACATAACCAGTGTGCCACCAGGGTTCCATATATATAGAGAGAGAGAGAGAAAGTGAGAGATCTATCTACCCACCTATATATATATAAAATTCATATATATTCATATACATATATATATATAAATGGCCCTTGAGAATTTTTTACTGTATAACACTGAAACATAATAGAAAAATAGATTGGTCAAATGTTTCACTTTCTGCTGTCTTTTTGGGAGAAGAGAGACAAACACGATCTTTCCCAGCCTGGGAGCACTTTAGGGGAGTGACAGTGCTGATAACAGAATTGACTACAAAATATTAGGCTGCACTCAAACAGACTAACCCTGGAGCCAGATACCATGTTGTTCATAAGTGTAGGGGAAAGTAAGAAATGACTGAACTTTTGAAACACTTCCTAGACCTCCTAGAGATTACTGAGGATTGGAGAGGAGCTTACACAAGCTCCATGCTTCTGGTTCTTAAAAGGTCGGGAAACAGGAGCTTAGTGGGAGTTAGAGCAGTGGTGGAAGACATCTTGACATGTATGTGCAGGTAGCTTGTGGGAGAACAGCTGAAAACCCAGGGCTGCCATGAGTCACAATCAACTCCATAGCAACTGGTTTTATTATTATTATTACTGTTACAATAAGGCATCCTGGTGGCTCAATGGTTGAGCGCTTGGCTGCTAACCCAAAGGTCTGTGGTTTGAACTCACCAGCAGCTCTGTGGGAGAAAGATGTGGTGGTCTGCTTCAATACATACATGCAGCTAACATTATCAAAAAGAAAATAGGATTGTGGGTTCTTGCTACTTAATTTAATCCCATAATACATTCATAAAACAATCTTTTCTTGTGAAGCATATCAAGCTTTCCAATGCTTTTGTGTAGTGAGTTTAGACTTTGACCTCATATATCCACATACTTTTACTTAAAGCAGAGAAGTCCTCTACAGTGAAGATGCAATGAGTACTGGGCTTGTAACACCTTGTCATCGTGATTACCAAGAATCCTGGAAGAGGGACTCCTAATGAAAACACTTAACTGAAATGTTACTCATTTTATTAAAGTAAATATTAAAGGTACTGACATAGGAGTTGTCCCTGGGTGGTGCAAACAGTTAAGTGCTTGACTACCAGCTGAAAGGCTGACATTTTGAACCCACCAAGAGGCACTTTGCAAGAAAGTCCTGGTGATCTGCTTATGAAAATCGCAGCCTTGAAAACCCTATGGAGCAGTTCTGCTCTTCAGACATGGAGTTGTCATAAGTCAGAATCGACTGGATGGCAACCAACAACAACAACTAATACAGATATATTTCTATATATTACTCAAAAATACAGTATTAGGATATTTAAATATTAGGAAATATTTTTAAATATTTAACAAAACAATAAAATTTCATCCATAGTTCTTCAGAATCTCAAAAGGATTTCACTTACAGGCAAATTCTATCATCATTGAAAGGTGCCATCAATTCTAACTGCAAGCCTAGCTCACTCTATCTAGGTTGAGTGATTTGACTCTTCCTTTAAGACAGGGAACCTGGGGAAAAATCATTTAGTTGTATTTGCAGTGAGTTAACCTGTCCAGAAACCCTCAGCAAACAGATCTACCAACCAAATTAGATCAGAGAAGGGAGTAGCACGCACCCCCGAAAATTTTCAAAGATCCTCTATATTCTAAAGCAGAGATAAATGAAGGCTGCACAGCATCATCCCATGATAGCAAGCATTTTCCAAATTGTTGTCATTGGGTGGCATCAAGTCAATTTCTGACTCACAGCTACCCTACATGACAGAGTAGAACTGCCCTGTAGGGTTTTCTAGGGTGTAATCTTTATAGGAGCAGATCTCAGGTCTTTCTCCCTCGAAGCCACTGGGGGGGTTGAAACCGCCGACCTTTTGTTAGCAGTCGAGAGCTTAACCGTTGCCCAACAGAAAAAAAACCAAACCCGTTGCTGTCGAGTCCATTCCGACTCATAGCGACCCTATAGGACAGAGTGGAACTGTCTCAGAGGGTTTCCAAGGAGCGGCTGGTGGATTCAAACTGCCAACCTTTTGATCAGCATTTAACTACTGCACTACCAGGGCTCCAACGAGGAATCCTTATTTTCCAAACAGAGCTCCTTAACTATAATCAGGGATTTGCAGTGGGCTTACTGTCACAGGGAAAACTCACTTACTGGCCTGACCTGGTCTAAAAGCAAACATTCACCCATCTGAATCTCCCAAAGAGCAGGCAGCCCCAGTCCCTGACTAGCAGATGGCTCACTGAGGGCCAGGCACAGGTCTCCAGTGCACATGCAGCCAACTTCAGTTCCACAACAGGAGAAGGAGATTACAGGGCTGCCCTTCGCTCCGGGAGACAGGCAGAAAGATTTTCCTGTTGATTTATATGAGGTTATGCTCCCAAAACAAGACATGAGGCAGCTGGTGGGGAGCAAGCTTTATCTACAGTGCATCCCTAATGCACAGTGCGTGTTGGTGTTGGCACTGCAAGGAATAAAACATGAGTCAAGTTATCATAACAAGCAGGGAATTAGGAACTGGGAAACCGCGTCAGTGAGGAAAGCAAATCCTTTGATTTCTGTCCACCCTTCCCCTGGCTGTCACAAAATCTCATAAAAATAACTCATTCTGGGTTGTGTGTCCTTCCTGATAATGCTTCTAACCCTATGAACGGTGGTGCTCTGGGATTTTCAAAGCTTCCAAGCTATCTCTTTTTTTCTTATATCTTCTGGTGTTGCTGCCCCACTCAGCTCCACAGTTTATCTGCTCATCTGCTGAATGTGCTCTCTGTCCCTTCGGGTTCCCCTAAAATAAATATGACCTGCCCTAACTCTCTCCTGTTCTTCCTTCCAGGATGTGGCTAACCGCCATGAAATCAAAGGTTGAGATCAAAAGGAGGCTGCTCCTACCCAAGAGAAAGCATAGACTGTCAGCTTGTCTCTCCTACTGGACAAGACAATGTGACTCAGAAGAAAGGGGCAGGGAAGATTTGGGGACACTTCCCACCTCTTAATGGTCTGAATGAATGAGGCTGCCTGCCAACAGAGGGAAGGAAACCATTTTCTATTGAGATTAATGACCAGAGTCTGGTGTTGGAAAATTACTGAAACACTGGGAGTGAAGGTCCAGCTCGGAGATTGCTTTGTTTCCCTTTGAGAAACAAAAACTCAGAAATCCAACCACACAGGGTCCTCTCATCCCACCTCTATAGCAAAACAAGGGAAAATAAAAAACCAAACTCATTGCCCTTGAGTTGATGCTGACTCATAGCAACTCTGTAGAAATGCCCCATAGGGTTTCCAAGGCTGTAACAGGAGGAATCCTGGTGGTGCTGTGGTTTAAGTGCTTGGCTACTAACCAGAAAGTCGGCAGTTTAAACCCACAGCTGCTCTACAGGAGAAAGATGTGGCAGTCTGCTTCCATAAGGATTTACAGCCTTGGAAACCCCATGGGGCAGTTCTACTCTGTCCTATACAGTCCCTGTGAGTCGCAATCAACTTGAAAGCAGTGGGTTTAATCTCTGAGGAAGCAAAATGCCACATCTTTCTCCCATGGAACAGCTGGGGGTTCAAACCACTGATCTTTTGGTTAGTAGCCAAACGTTTTAACCACTGTGCCACCAGGGTTCCTTTTAAGAGGAAATAAAGCTACTCCAAAATAGCCTTTCCCAAAAGCTACTGACATTCTCAATATCAGGTTTAACTTTGGAAAAACTTTGCTTATCTGTAAGAGTTCCACACTCTGTAAAGAACCTCACTGCTAGTTTTCTTCTAAATCACATGTGCCTTAATTTTATGAGCAGGGAGGTCGATTACTGGCACATTCATATCAGAATAGTTTCCTCTCCCCTACATAGAAGCCCAGAGTCCCTGGGAAGTGCAAATGGTTAACACACTCCACTACTAACCGGAAGATTGGAGGTTTGAGACCAACCAAAGGTGCCTCGGAAAAAAGAGCCTGGCAATCTACTTCCAAAAGATCCCTTGTTGAAAATCCTATAGCACAGTTTTAGTCTGACACACATGGGGTCGCCATGAGTTAGAATCAACTCCATGACAACCAGGAAAAAAACATTCTAAGGTAAAACACGTATTTCCCTTGAGGAAGAGAAAGAGAGGGCTGAATAATGAATTCACAGAAAATCAGAACAAAGATGACCCCTGTCCACCCAAGATTGTTCCACATTTAGGAAGTCACAACACATGCCCTCTGAGAGAGATGTTGTTAAAACCAAGTACACATTTGAGGGTATAAAATGAAAAGCTACTCATGCTTCCAGCCTAATTTGGAAGGCCATTTTCTCCAACAATCCTTCTATCTCTTATGGGCTTAAGTCAATTTTCAATTATGTTCCTAAAGAACCGTTTGGCGGGGGGAATAAAACTGTTAATTCTCATTGAAAAATAAAGAACAGTAACTTCTTCAAATATACAATTCATCTCAGTTACATAGGTTTATGATATATTCATGTTTTCAATTGTTTATAGCTGTAATACTCAATGTGCCCGGGACATTGCTGCAGGTATAGCTGTTGCTGTTTTACATATACCTGAAAGGATAGCTTACTTTCAGATCAGCGTCTCAGACTGTTTCTATACTGAACAGCCATATTGGATTGGAATTGAAAATTTAGCTTTACCCTAACAAACTGCCTAATAATATACTGGCAACATTAATCCCCACTTTCTCTAGAACTTAAACACATGAATTAACTAAATATTTTACCTGCTCTGTCATAAGCTGGTAAGTTTTCCTAATTGTGTAGGATTGGCTTTTGTCCATAGAACAGACTTATCCTACAGAATCACTACTTTCATTTTCAGACAAGGTCGATTGTCTAAATCAAGAGCTTAATTTTCAGTGCCAAGGTCAGTGCTGGTTTATCATTAAAAAAGCAAGTTTCCATCTGGTTGATTCTGACTCATGGTGACCCCATGTGTGTCAGAGTAGAACTGTGCTCCCCAGGGTTTTTAATGCCTGATTTTTGGGATGTAGGTCACCAGGGCTTTCTTCCAAGGCAACTCTGGATAGACTCGAACCTCCAACCTTTTGGTCAGCAGCCAAGCATGGTAACTGTTTATACCACCCAGGTACATAGTTACCAAACCCATTGCCGGTCGAGTCGATTCCGACTCATAGCGACCCTATAGAACAGAGTAGAACTGCCCCATAGAGTTTCCAAGGAGCCTAATAAATGTTTCACAACTGATGCTAGCCCTTAAAACATACTAGCTAGACAATTGCCAAAAACAAGTGGTGTATTTGTTGTCTTTAAAAAAATTATTTCAGTAAAAATTAAAAGAAATTACAATTAAGCAATTAACTAACAGCACGTTTGTAAATAGCCATCATTTAAATTATCTTAAACTGTGGCGGAAAAAAAAACAACAGTTTGAAAATTTCTTAAATAAAAATTTTCAAAAACTTGATGAATTTAGCTCATGAATAGGAATGCTTCTCCTTATCATATCATTGACACTATGCTTATTCTAGTTTTTTTTTTAATCATGGTAAAGTACACATAACATAAAATTTACCATTTTAAAGTGTACAATTCAGTAACATTTAGTACATTCACAATGTCATATAGCCATTACCACTATCTCCTTCCAGAACATTTTCATCACCCCAAAAGGAAACCCCATATCCACTAAGCAGTCACTCCCCACTCCCCTCCCCCATCCCCTGGCAACCACTAATCTACTTTCTGTCTCTGTGGATTTTCCTACTGTGAACATTTCATATAAATGGAATTATACATATGTGGCCTTTTGTGTCTGGCTTCTTTCACTTTGCGTAATGCGCTTATTCCAGTTTTGATAGTGGACGTCAATATCATTTTTGCCCTCACATTAAAGCTCTAGATTCGATTTCCTCTGTGAATCACAGAGTCTCTCCCCTGATTTCTGATATTTAAAAACCAGAACTTAAATTTTTTTTTTTTGCTAGGGCTTCAAATCGTACCAAAGCCGAGAAGATTGGCTTTGCTCAAGGTTTTGGCGCATGCTTCTGTTTGTTGTATGACACTGGTTTTCTGTTTGTATCTGTTAGAAGGCTTTTCAGCAACAAGTTGCAGGAAGCTCAACTAATGGTACATTAAACAATGAGACCCATTGCCATCAAGTCAATTCCGACTCATAGCGACCATATAGGACAAAGTAGAAATGCCCTGTAGCATTTCCAAGGTTGTAATCTTTAGGCAAGCAGACTGCCACATCTATCTCCCATGGAGCAGCTAGTGGGTTCGAACTGCCCTCCTTTTGGTTAACGGCCAGATGCTTAACCACTGCACCACCAGGGCTCCTACATTAAACACGATAAGATGTTTATTATCACATACAGCAAAAAAATCTAAAGTCAAGTTGGTTCCAGGATAGTTCAGTACTTCAATGATATCTTCAAGGGTATGAGATTCTTTAACTCTATGCTCTGCCATCCTCAGCTTTTTGGAACCCCCATCCCACACTTCTTCCCACACTAATGTTTGCAAGATGACTGTGGCAGCTTCAAGAGTTACCTCCTCGCTGGTGATAGGGAACTCAAGTTTGAGAAGAGACAGTGTTGATATGTCGTGGGGTTGTTAACCATTGTCATAGGGCAATATGTATACTAACTGTTTAATGAGAAACTATTCTGTTCTGTAAATCTTCATCTAAGGTACAAAAAAAAAAAAAGAATTGTCTATGTGAGATCAAATTGATAACAGCAACTCAAAAGGTTTGATGGGAAGCCTAGGGGGCAGTGAGTTTAAGATAATGGTGATGGAATAATTTGGAAAAGGATAGTGAGAATAGCAGCACAACTGGAAGAATGTAATCGATGTCACTGAATTGTACATTGTAGAAACTTTTGAAATGGTGTAACTTTGGCTATATATATTTTCACTAAAAAAAAAAAAGGTCCTCCAACGTCCAGAAGGGAGAGTGTTGACATGTCGTGGGGTTGTTAACCAATGTCATAAATATGTGTACTGACTGTTTAATGAGAAACTATTTGTTCTGTAAACCTTCATCTAAAGTACAATATAAAATATTTTAAAAAAAAGTTACCTCCTAGCAGAAACTTGTCCAGAGGCAGAAAAGAACTGTTGTTCCTCTTGCTTCAATTTTATTAGAGCAGGAAAACCTTCTCAAAAGCCTACCGACAGGTGTCTTCTCACATCTCACTGAACAAAGTCATGTCACAAGTCTATAGCTATACCTGGGCTGAGCAAGGAAGTGGACTTGCCATGTCAGCATTCACTCCTGGGACTGGAGAGAACACATCAAGCATATTATTGACAAACACCTCAACATACTGGGATTATGTTTTTAAGGAAGGTCCTGGATGGCACAAATAGTTTGCTCTTGGTTACTAACCAAAAGGTTGGTAGTTCAAATCACCCAGCAGCACTGCCAAAGAAAGACCTGGTGAACTACTTCTGTAAGATTACAGCCACTGAAAACTCTATGGACACTGTTCTACTCTGAAATACATGCGGTTGCCGTGAGTTGAAATCAACTCCATGGCAACGGTTTTGTTGTGTGTTTTGGTTTGGTAGTAAGGAAGGCTGGTGAAATGGTAAGTTGATGGGCTACCTACAGTGTCTCTTATGGTGTTTGTGTTGATTTTTGAATCAATTGCTTTTCCAACCTAATGTTCTGAATGGTTACCTAAGGTTGGATAGTCTATGAAATAAGACCTGAGTTTTAAAAAAAAAAAAAAAAAACCATTGCCATCGAGTCGATTCCAACTTGTAGCAACCCTATAGGACAGACTAGAACTGCCCCATAGGG
>NW_004444003.1:1186395-1212005 GCF_000243295.1 Trichechus manatus latirostris
TAGAACTGCCCCATAGGGTTTCCAAGGAGCAGCTGGTGGATTTGAACTGCTGACCTCTTGGTTAGCAGCTGAGCTCTTAACCACTGCATGAGTAACTTGACTAAAAGGGATTGCTGTGGCTGAGCTCTCAAAAACATTTTACTTAACAGAAATGGTTAACAGAAAATAATGGACATCTAGCTATACAAGGACATCCTACTTGGCAGACACAAGGCTAGAATTGCTATACTGTAGGAGTATATGGTGAAGAACGCATTGAGTTAAGGAGATATTTTGAAAGGTTTCTAGATTCCCTGTCCATAACACCGAAGCAGCATGTTCATTGGGTTATTTGCTCACAGTTCAGGGCTACTCCTACAGGTTCTATTCAATCAATCAGCAACTGGACCAATTCCCACCCCCCACCCCCAAATTAACTACTTTTTACAGCAACTAGACCAAATCCACCAGTTGGTGGCATGTAGATAGAGCCTTAACTGAACCAATAAATCTAGAAGCTCGTCAATTACAGTGACGGCTACAGAACATAATCACTCACAATTCAAAGGAAAAAAACAAAGAACAACCCACAATGGGAGTTGTCCTATTCCTCCTCATCCTGTGGGAAGAGGAAACCCTTACGAAATTTGAGGACTCCATTAGCCAAGAGAATAATGAGGCATAAATCTTGCTGATAGTGAGAAGCCTGGCTCAGGAAGCAACACCATCCACCAAAGCATCCTCCAATGCTAGGGACGATGATTAATGGTCCAAGCATGACACTGCTATGCGGCTTGGAAAAGGTTCGTACAGTTGGTTTTCATTCTTGGGGTGAATGATTTGCAGACAGTGGAAAAGATTTTGGTGACCAATGTCATTGCTTTGCCAGTTTCCTTGGCAAAGCAGCAAGTTCAAGCAGAAAGAAGACGGTGTGTTTATAACCCTTTCTCTCCTACTTGTAAACCTGAAGCTGTTATCTATGCAATTGGTGTAAGCTGACTTCTCTCTAAAACTGGAGGATGGGTTGATAATGTTACAATTTATGGAGTGCTTATCAACAAACTTCAGCTTGCAGATGGCTGCAGGGAAAGAACTCCATTCTTATCAGAGACAATCCTCTTCGGCTGTCCTTCTGCTGGTCTTAGATATTAGCATTGGCGTGGCACCATTTTCACGCACTTGGAATGAAAGTAACAAAAATCTTGCAGACCGCCCTTCAGAAAATGAGCTTCTGTCACCTCTTGAGATGTCTGTCACTTCTCTTTATCACTAGGTTTTAAACTTCACATATTTCCCAGAACATGTAAGAATTAAACAGGAAGAACAGTAACTCTTTAGGAGCCACAAAGTCTTCCAGCAGGGGATGCCAGATTTTTTTTAAGTCTAAAATGAAGAAGTAGAGAAAGAAAAAGAATTCCTCTAGCTATTCAGTGGCCAAGTGAACACAGGTAGATAAGCAATTTGGTGATCAGAAGAATTTTAGCCAGAGAAGAAGCTGTCAATTTCTCCAATTATACTGGCTATGGACATGTTTTCTTCATTTTGTTACTTTTCAAAAAATAAGCATCCCAGAGGCCCATTGTGCCCTAATAGTTCCTTTAAAAGTAATTATCAAAAAACTATAAAATTATTCCAATATTACTGCTGTTACCGCAATAACGCGGATTAGAGCCGCCTGCCGCAATAGCCAATTCTGAGACAGGGGTGAGGTGAGCAGCAAGATGTTTATTATATATCGATATATAGGAGACAGAGGGGTATAGATTCCTCCAAAAAACCCGTCTCCCTCACTGGAGATCGGCTGAAGTCTTTTATAGGGACAGGATTATGGATCTTTGGTGGTAGTTTCTCTTTGAGGTGATGATGTCTTAGATGAGTTAACTTCCTACTGGTATTCTTGGAGGTTGTCTGGTGACATCTTTGGGGATTATCTGCTTTTTCTTGTCACAAGACAGGTGCTTTGTTTGGTTTTTCATTCTTAGATCATTATCACTTGTTTTCCACCCTCCAGGGAGGAACATCTTAATCTTAATCTTAAACCTTTTTGTAGAGACTAGAACGGGAGGGAAAAATCAAGTACTGATGGTATTCTCATCAATGGGGGGAGCATAGGAATAGAGATACAAAAATAATCTGTGAATATGTGGTCTGCTGTATTTGTTTACAAAAACTTAACCTCATTGCTATATTGTAATGTTATTTATTTTAAAAGGCTAATTGCTATTAAAATCTCTCTCACACTGCTGCCAACTATCCCCCACTTTAAGAATCAAACCAAAGTCAAATATTTCCAAGTGCTGATGATGCTGATGTAATCATTCTATTAGCATTTTTTTCAGCTTCTTGTCTGTGAACTTCCTTCCATCAGCAACAAGCCACTTTAAAAGTCCTAGGTAGAAATGAAACAGGATCCATGCCTCACACCATACAAAAAAACAAATTCAAAATGGATTAAGGATTTATATGTGCAAACTAAAACCATAAAATTCTTAGAAGAGCAAGGAGGGGTAATGCTGCCAGGCCTAGCTTTCAACAGTGGATTATTTAATATAATAACAAAAGCACATACAGCAAAAGGCAAAATAAATAAATGAGACCTCATAAAAATTAAAAACTTTTGTTCATCAGAAGACTTTACCAAAGAAGTAAAAAGACAAGCTACTGACTGGGAAAATATCTTGGGAAACCATAGATCTGACAAGAATCTAATAACCAAAATATATATAGAACTTTGACAACTTAATAACAAAAACACAAATAACCCAATCATAAAACGGTCAAAGGACTTGAATAGACATTTCAACAAAGAGGACATTCAAATGGCCATCAAACACATGAAAAAATGTTCAGCATCATTAGCCATCAGAGAGATGCAAATCAAAGCTACAATGAGACATATCATTTCACTCCCGTTAGGATGACAAAGATTTAAAAACAAGAACAGAAAATAACAAATGTTGGTAAGGATATGGGGAAATTGGAACCTTATGCATTGCTGACGGGAATGCAGAATGGTACAGCCACTGTGGAAAACAGTGTGGCAGTTCCTCAAAAAACTAAAAATAGAACCACCATATGACCCAGCAATTCCACTCCTAGGTATATATATATGAAAGGAAGGACTCAGAAAGAGACTTGTATACCAGTGTTCACTGCAGCACTATTCACAATAGCCAAAAGGTGGAAACAGCCTAAATGCCCATCCACAGATGAATGGATAAACAAAATGTGATACATACATGCAATGGAATACTACTTAGCTAGTAGGAAAAATGAAGTCTCGATACATGCTACAGTATAAGTGGAGCTTGAAGACATTATGCTGAGTGAAATAAGCCAATCACAAAAGGACAAATACTGTGTGACCTCATTTATATAAAAAGACACAAAAAGACAAATGTATAAAGACCAAAGTTTATTAGTGGTTACCAGGGGCAGGAAGAAGAGGGAAAACGGGGGGTTAACGGTGTTGGAAAAATCACATTGATTAAGGGTAGGGTTGAACAGTCAATTATTGTAATTGCTGTCAATAAGTTGAACATTTGTAAAAAGTTGAACTGGCAAAAGTTGTGTGATAGGCAAATTCACAACAACAAAAAGAAAGACTAGCTGCTGTGGCTGCTTATGTACAACTGAACACCTCATGGAATTTGGTTCCTTGGTTTGGAGATCTAGGGTCATTGTTTCATGGGACTTCCAGTTAATTGGCCTAATAACGTGTTTAGTGTTTCTAATCTACCTCCTAGTTCATTGCATGGTGCCTGGGGTCTTAGAAGCTTGCAAGTGGCCACCCAGGGCACAACAATTGGTCTCTATTCACCTGGAGCAACAAAGGAAGAAGGAGAGTCAGGAATAGGAGGAGGATATGGAATGTGTGGCTAATTGCCTCCATGAACCATGCCTCCTTTGCCATGAGGTCAGAAGAACTGGATGGTGCCCAGCTACCATTATTGAAAATTTTGATCTAAGATTCCATAGAAGAATCCTGATCAAAAGGGGAAAAATGCAGAACAGAATTTCAAACCTTTATGGACTCTAGACTTTCTGGAGGCATGGAGGACAGATGAACCCCTGAAGGTATTGCCCTGAGATAACCTTTAAACCTTAAAGTAAAAATATCCCCCAAAGTTATCTTAAAACCAAACAATAGTTTAGCTTAACTAGAAAGAAAGTTCTGTCTTGGGCATTATGCTCTTTTAAGAACTATTTGTATGGGATCAAATTGACAATAGCAACTCAAAAGATTAGATAGGAACCTTAGGGGGCAGTGAATTTATGTTCATGGAGGAGGAACAACTCAGAAAAGGAGGGTAAGACTGGTTGCACAACTTGAATGTAATCAATGTCACTAAATTGTACATGTAGAAACTGCTGAATTGATGTACGTTTTGCTGTGTACACTCTCAACAACAATAACGAAATAAATAAAGTTTAGAGGAGAAAAAGTCCTAGGTAAACATAGTGTGGTGATAGCTGAACTAGAGCAAGAAGCTATTAGGAAAACCACAAAAAGTCCCTTAGTTTCAATCATTTGCATAAATATGTAGTAAAGTTAAGAGCATTAGGTCTCGAACTCAGGCTAGGATTCAAGTCCTGGCCATCCCAATACTAGATGTGTAAACTTTGCCACATCACCAAGCCTTCTCTGTCAATTTTCTCATCTTCAAAATGGAGACGATAGCAGTACTTACTACCTCATATTGTGAGGATTACATGAGATAACGCATGTAAATGGTGCCCTAGTGGCACAATGATTAAGTGCTTGGCTGCTAACCAAAAAGCTGGCAGTTCAAACCCACCCAACAGCTCCAAGGGAGAAAGACCTGGTGATCTGTTCCTATAAAGATTACAGCCTAGAAAACCCTATGGGGCAGTTCTTCTCTGTCATATGGGGTCCCTATGAGTTGAAATTGACTCGATGCTACCTAACAACGACAATGCATGTAAAGCTCCTAGTGTCATTCTGGACACGTCAGGAAACCTTTGCTATTTTTTAATGGTCCATATAAAGCTGAATTTCTGAATGATACATCCTTCTGGGAGATGTCTATTTTCCTTACAAGTCTATACTACAGTAAGCTGAGTTAGAAAGTCAAAATTTAAGAAATTTGAAAAGAAATGTTTAAGGCTTACTTAAGACTCAATCTACCATCTCTTACAAATTCTCTCTCATCCAAAGTAGTTGCCAGCACAGAACAGCATCCTCTTTGCAAGTGATGCTCTCTTTTTAACATGTCGATTAAATCTAAGAGTCTAGTTTAGAATGGACTGGATCATCAAATATCTGAAGATGAATCCACAGGGTCATCTAATTCACCACAGAGAATAGAAGTATCGCTTACTGTTGGTGACTGGCTGCTTAGGCACTACAGAAATCAAATTACACTGAAATAATATAACCTCAAAATCTACTATTTGTGTTAAAATTACCACAGGGATACACATACAATGTGTGTTGCCAGAGAAGATCAAGAGAGGACACTGTTGTCTCTTAAGCAAAAAGGGTAACCACAGTTTCCATCCGTGTTAAATCTAAGATGTATGTGTATTGGCTAGGATCTTAGTCTGGCTGCTTTTAAAAGCTAGTAGATTATTTCTGTCTCACATAAAAATCTGCAAAGTCAATCCAGGGTTGGTTTGGAGGCTCCACAATCATCAAGGATCCAAGTTATTCTCTCCTGTGTTCTGCTGTCCTCAAAATACAGTTTCCATTCTCATTGTTCAGGGTGGCTGCTTCATCGTATCTGCAATCTAGCTTGCAGAAAAGAGAAATGAGGCAAGAGAAAGTCATGCCCTTTCCCTTTAAGGGAAAAACCAAGAAGTGTAAACCAGGAAGTTGTGTGCCTCACTTGCATGTGTAAACCATTGGCCTGTACTGGTCACAGGGTCACACCTAGAGACAAGGAAGAATGGATAGAGCAGTCTTTATTCTGAGGGTCTTGTTCTCGGCTAGAAACTTCATTAGTGTGTAAGAAGAAGAGAATGAGTTTCTGCCACAGTCGGGTGCATTTATGAGTTTGTTGGAAATTGACCACTCCTTAATGGTACAATGAGTCATTGGTTCAAACTATACTGCAGCATACTATTAAGTCCTTACAGATAAGTAGTGGACTGCATTGGTTTTGTGCGTTCCATGGTTTACGAAGTAGGAGTTAAACCTGAAATTGTCTCTGATCCTAGGATAGTCTGATTGTTGCGTATTCAGATTGCCACTGGACATTTAGATGCTCTCTCTGCAAATACTTTAACGCAAGCTTAGTATCCTTCTGTCTGCTAGGCACCTGGTGTTTCCAGGAGCTATTACAGGCAAGTCAGCCCTCTGTAGTTCATTTTCATTTTTTGTAATAGTCACTGAGTTCTCAGCAAAAGTGGTTTCACCACTGAATCATCCAAATACACAAATATCTCAGCCTTTAAAATCAATACTGAACAATAAATTCATTTGGGTGATATAATAGAATGCTATGCCACTTAGTACTTCAATAGTTCTGAGGGCTGCTGTAATAAACTGCCACAAATTTGTTGTTGGCTCCAACTCATGGAGACCTTATGTATAACAGATAGAACGTTGCTCAGTCATGTACTATCGTCATGATCGCTTAAGACAACCGGAATTTATTGTCTCACAGTCCCAGAGGCAAGAAGTCCAAAATCAAGGTGTTGGCAGGACCATGCTCTCTTTGAAGGCTCTAGGGGAAGATCTTTTCTTTTCTTTTCCAGCTTCTGGTGCTTCCTGGTGATCCTTGACATTCCTTGGCTTGTAGATGCATCACTCCAGTCTCTGCTTCTGTCTTCACATGATGTTCTCTCTCTGTGTCTCCGCTCCTCTTTTTATAAAGACACCAGTTAGATTGGATTAAGGCCACCATGCTCCAGTATGACCTCATGTTCACTTAACTAATTATATTGCAAAGACCTATTTCCAAACAAGGTCACATTCACAGGTACTGGGGGTTAGGACTTCAACGTATCTTTTTTGGGGACACAATTCAATCCATAACAGCACTCTCTGTAAAAAAAAACAAATATATATATATATTTGTATATATATCCTTGTTTTCTTTTTTGTTGAGACCTGTTTATTGTTAAACTTTGACACCGTTACCCTGAACCGTACTGAAACAGCTGGCACACTGGCCAAACCCTGCCGCTTATACGTGGCTAGCGCTGTGTTTCTTCCCCTCTCACCATACTACATTTCATGGCTGTGCCTTGCTTCCCTACTGCCCTGTTGCCTACTTAATTTACTGCCTCAGTCACAGCTCATCTCAAAAGCTTAGAGATTGTTGGCCCTAAATTTGGAAAGAAGAGACAGCTGTTTGTAAGAGCCGAGTGCAGAGACAATTGCTACTCTGGAATCTGTGAATGACTCTGCACTAGCTCTCAGTATGTGCAGCAGATTTTGAATGGTGTCAAACCAGGACTCTTCACAATCACATCTGGCTGACAATGGACAATGGAGCTAAAGCACATTGCTCTCTTCCTCTGGGGGCGGGGATGGGAGCCAAAATAATTTCAGCTATCTTGTTCTGTGGGAATTGCTTTAAAAAAGTTTCTTTTAATTAAAAGCAAAAAACAGGACTCACCTAAATAGCAGAGGAAAGAGATTAACGACTTTGCTGGGGTGTAGGAGTGAGGGAGGGAGGCTTGACAGCAGAAAGCCTTGGGGATATGCAGCCTAATGTACAAGAATGACTGTCTTTTCTAATAGCTCTTTAGATAAGGTTGATTTCAAATATAGATACACATTTGCTAGCAGGATTGACCCCAAGTTGACCTCCATTTTTCACACATTGTGTCTATACTTTGATCACCCAAGGAAATCTAGAACTCCCATAGACTTCAGTGGAGGGCTCCTTACATTCACGTCAGAATAATTACAGCAGTGGTAATCGTAAGTGCCTCAGCACTGCACCCCTGGAGTGCTGGAAACAGGAAGAAAGGGACAGCATAGCCCTAACCCAAATGCTTACACTGAAATGGAGTACAGCAAATGCATAAAATGGTCTATTAATTCAAATTTTAAGTGCATTTTAACCTATTACATAATCCACAAGGGGAATTGGGAGATCTGAGAGTAGCTTTTTTGCCCTATCCCGAAGCTTCCCCTCCCCAGTTTGTTTCACTGGAGTGTGTGCGGAGTGTGTGTGTACTTGCCTGTGTGTGCCTGCATAAGCAAGTATCTTGGGGAGGCGCGTGGCTACCCTCTCACAGTCTGAAGAGAAGCCTCTTTCTCCTTGGACTTCCAGTCTCTTCTTGCCCTTTGTCATCCTTTTCTGTCCTTTTCTTCCATTTCCTCCTCTCCTCCAGATCCCACTTCTTGTTCTGGTGATGGTGTACTTTCAGCTCTGTGAGCTTCCCCACTGAATGAATGTCAGTCTTGAGCAAGTAAAGGAAGGAAGTGGGGGGAAAGAAGGAGACCTTCACAGTGGTCTGCCCTCAGGGAATCCACAAAATAATGTTGTTGTTGTTAGGTGCTGTTGAGTCAGTTCCAACTCACAGCGACCCTATGGACAACAGAACAAAACACTGCCCAATCCTGCACCATCCTCACAATTGTTGCCATGCTTGAGCCCATTCTTGCAGCCACTTTGTCAATCTGCCTCGTTGAGGGTTTTCATCTTTTTCGTTGACCCTCTACTTCACAAGGTATGATGTCCTTCTCCAGGGACAGATCCCTCCTGATAACATGTCCAAAGTATCTGAAATGCAGTCTCGCCACCCTTGCTTCTAGGGAGCATTCTGGTTGTACTTCCGAGACAGATTTATTTGTTCTTTTGGCAGCCCATGGTATATTCAATATTCTTCGCCAATACCACAATTCAAAGGAGTCAATTCTTCTTCAGTCTTCATTATTCATCATCCAGCTTTCCCATGCATATGAGGCGATTGGAAACATCATGGCTTGGGTCAGGCGCACCTTAGTCTTCAAGGTGACATCTTTGCTTTTTAACACTTTAAAGAGGTCTTTTGCAGCAGATTTGCCTAATGCAATGAATCATTTGATATCTTGACTGCTGCTTCCATGGGTGTTGATTGTGGATCCAAGTAAAATGAAATCCTTGACAACTATAATCTTTTCTCCACTTATCATGATGTTGCTTATTGGTCCTGTTGTGAGGATTTTTGTTTTCTTTATGTGGAGGCATAATCCATACTGAAGGTTGTAGTCTTTGATCTTCATCAGTAAGTGTTTCAAGACCTCTTCACTTTCAGCAAGCAAGGCTGTGTCATCTGCATAACACAGATTATTAACGAGTCTCCCTCAAGTTCTGATGTCCCATTCTTCTTCATATATAGTAGGCCTTTTCATATTTGCCAGATCAACAATCCTGTGGGCAGCTCTTTATATTAAAAGAGTTATCTGTCTCCTTGATCATCCCTACCTAATATGCAAGATCCCATGAGGAAAAAGTCTATAGAATTGCCATTACTACTACTGCTACTACTACTGTTGCTACTACTATTGTTACTACGACTGCTGTTACTACCACTTTACTACTACTGCTACAACTACTACTGAATACTGGTCATTACAATTTACTTTTATATTCTGTTCCTCACAGTGCTAAGCACTGTACTTTATATTATCTCAGTTAATTCTCACAAACCCTTATAAAATAAGTTCTACTATTATTCCTGTTATTTATAGAAGGATATTAATGTGTGTAGAACTCAAGTAACTTGCCTAAGGTCCTACAGCTGATAAGTGGCAGAGCTGGGACATGACATCTGAATGAGTCTGAAGACTTTGCAAGTTTCCAATACCTTAGGGGAGAAGAGCTAGTCAGGGTTGTACTTCTCTCTACAGATACACCTAAAAAAAAAACAAAAACGAAAACAAAAACACAAAACCTGTTGCCATCGAGGCAATTCCAACTCATAGCAATCCTATAGGATAGAGTAGAACTGTTCCATTGGGTTTCCAAGCAGCGGCTGGTGGATTCAAACTGTTGACCTTTGGTTAACAGCCGAGCTCTTAACCACTGTGCCACCAGGGCTCCAGATAAGATGAGTGCAATCATTGGTAGTGGTTAGCTTTAACGGTGGCCAATTTCCCTTGCTTAAAATTCTTGGTTGCATTCTCATTGTCCTCCAATGATGTCTAGAATCTTTAACCTGGTTTACAAAAGGCCTTCATGGTCGGACCCCTGCTGACTTTTCCAGCCTCAGCTCTCCACACCCTCAGCTTTGTCCTCTACGACCTAGCTAATTTGGGGGAAAATCTTCACTGAAATCCACTCACTGGAGGAACTTGATAAACTGCTTGCTTTGCAGTTGTTCTGTGCGTGCTCAGGGTTATTTCAGTAATTCCATCTGCAGATTATAAACTTCTAGAAAGCCAAGAACATGCTTTTAGTCAATAAACTCAGTAGTTGCTACTCTGGTTGCCACTGAGGATGCAATGAGATGAGGAAATGCGATGAGTTTGCTCAGATCTCCCTGAGTAGTACAGTGTAGCACAGTGTGTGATGGAAGGGACAAGTGCTGAGGCAGCACCTAAGAGGAGCACCTAACTCAGACTTGTGAGATCCAGGAGAACTTCCCTGAAGAAAGAATGTCTACACTGAGATTTTTAGGACAAATGAGAGGTGGTCGATACAAGCGGTGGGGAGAGGCAGGGTGCAGGCAGGAAGCAGTACACAGTGAACTGAAGGCCAGAAAGAGCTTAGCTGGCTGCAGAAAATGAAAGAAGTTCAATATGACTGTAATTACAGATGAAGCATGGGATATGGAGAAGTGGGGCTGGGAAGATAAGTAGGGGCAGAGCAAGAAAGTTATCCTAAAGCCAGGGTGTACTCCATTCCCGCAGCATTGGGCCACTTTTAATCTTACAGTGTCTTAAGCAGGGGAGTAACATGACCCAATCTGCATTTTTGAAAGATCACCATGTTCTCTATTTCACTTGTATTTTCTGTGTTGTTGAATATAGTTCTCCATACACGAATTTAAAGACACATGTGCACAAGTAGCTACGTGTCCCAAGGAAGATTAAATGTGTATTTTCTTCCTCAGCTCTAGGTAGAAAGGGACCAGAATGTTGCATCCATCCCTAAGGCAGAAATCCTCCCCGTGAGTCAGAAAAAGCCACCCAAAGGCACCCACGGTATCTGCCCCTGTTAGTTATTGTCAGTTGGCTTTGACTCCTGGTCAACCTTGTGTATTGCAGAATAAAACATTGCTGGTCCTGTGCCATCTTCATGATTGTTGAGATGTTGAATCCATCTGCCCTTAGGATACCATATTGTCAGGTAGGTGAAAACAATCGGTCCTTTTTTGTTAAGAGTCAATAAGGAAAGCTGCAGGAGTGTATAATAAACCCTGAAGACATTCAGAGAGTAGAAGAAGGGCTTTATTGTAGTAGGTCTAGAACCAACCCTTTGAAGAGAAGTGCTGTGGGGATAGAGCGGTAAGAGCACTGGGTCCCCATGTCAGTATCAGCCAATACTTACACAAGATGTATTCTTAATGTATAATATAATGTATATAATGTATTATATTAATGTATAATGTCTTAATACATAATGTATAAGACATAATATGCCAGTCACTGTTATAAGAATACTACATACGTGAGCTCAATTAATCCTAACGTAGGGAAAAAAAAACTTGTCGCCATCGAGTTGATTCTGACATACAGCTACCTCATAGGACAGAGTAGAACTGCCCCATAGGGTTTCCAACGAGCAGCTGGTGGATTGGAACTGCCCACCTTTTGGTAAGCAACCATCGCTCTTAACCAGTGTCCCTTATTAACTCCATTCTCCAGATAAAAAATTAATTGTAGAGAGACTACATAACTAGCCCAGGTCACAAAGTTGATGAGTGGCAGTGCTGGGACTCAAACCTATATTTCCAAGAGCCGGCTATGCCCTAAACACCAGTCCAGCTTGTAGCCTGGGTGCTAGCTCCATGGGAATTGGAGGTTCAGCCACCCCCTCACTCCCACGTCGGATTCAACCCTCCCAGCCCAGCCAGGACTCTGACATTGGCGCCCCCACCCTTGTCTGGCACAGAAGATGCCACTCTCTAGTTTCCTAGTTTCTATGTGATTCAGGAAGCGGGGCTCTGGCGCCACACTCTGGGCACAAACTGCACACTAGTTCATTCTGAGCTGAAGGGAAAAGAAAGCTCTCCCCAGTTTTATTAATAAAGTATTCATATACTTTGTTCATCTCTTCATTCCAGCTTCTCGGCTCAAATGTCACCTTCTCATAGAAGCCTTTGCTAACCGCTTGTCTAAAATACTGACGCATATGTACACACGCGCTTGCACACACACACACACACTTTACTCTTTATTCCCTCCCTGCTTTATTTTTCTTCACAGCTCTTACCACTAGCTGAAATTATATTTGTTTACTTGGTTATTGTCATCTCCCTTGTTGGAATGTAAATTACATGATGGCAAGGACTTAACTACTGGAATCCCAGATCCTAGAAGAATGTCTGGTGGCAAAAGGGGGCCATTCGAGAAATATTTTTAAATTCAGTAATTGAAGGGCAAGTAAAATCACTGTTGACCATCTTCTGAGTCTCAGCTCTGCTCTGACAACTTTTAGTCATGGAAACATGAGTCCCTTCCCTCCTCACCTCTTTTTCACTTACTCCCACTTCTACAGCTCTGTCCTGTAGATTTTCTTATCATTCTCTTTTCCTCCTCTTTGTGCATCTGTGTTGGTTTACTCAGACTTGCTTCCTTCCATGGGGAAAGAAAGCTGTGTCTATTTTGGCACTATTTCTCAGTGATATCCTGCGTATAACAGGGGAACTGACTCTAAACATTTCACGGATTTTCCTCCTGTGCTAAAGTGAGCTGTGTAATTCCAGCACCATGAAGTGGGTCAGTGAACTCTTTCACCTGGAGTTTTGTCCAGCTGATTGTTGGAGATCTGTCCAGAGTTTGCCTAAAGATAACTAGGGAAATTTGGAGAGGACACAAAATGAGTGCAAATCCCAAAGGAAATAATTCTTCTGATATCAGTGAGAACCTAAACAAACCTGTGTAGGATTTGCCTACAGGGTGACTCCACTTCCTGTGGTAAAAAGCGACTTCTCCTGGTCAGGAGAGGGGAACGCCCCTGCCTTGCCCTGCTGCTGACTTCTTCCATTTCAGCTCTCTGTCAACTGTCTCCTCAATTCCTTTATCCCAAACAAAGTTAGTCACAGGAGACAGAGCAGGGCAAGGGATGCTGGCCAGCTGGACTTGGGCCATAAAAAGAAATGCAGTGCACAGTTCTAAAATAAGGGAGGTATGCTTATCAAAATGTCATTGTTTTGCTCATTCTGAACTCTTCTACAGCAAATTTTGCTCACTAAGAAAAGGAAAAACAGTAAGGCATTATCTTCATGTAAATATTGAAACAAAAGAGATGCTCACTAGAAGAAAAGAAGACCAATGGAAGAATCCAACTTGTAAATGTTTCTTCAAGAATATTCAACATTTGAACATTCAACGATCATAGTAAATATTCAGTACTAAGTCTGAATAATTATCAGTAACACATGCTTTTACCAGGTTTATGTGAATCACTGAACATTTTATGTAAATAAAATTTTAATTAAGATAACTTTTTATATTTTTTTATCTTACTTTTTGAAATGTTTTAGGTCAGAATTAGTCAAATAATATGCTCAGATCATCACTTCAAATTCTTACTTTGCACTCGAAGATAATATCTTATTCAATACCTATGTTTGAAAAAAAATGTTCTAAATAACTTAGGACATTCGGACATGTTGCCTCACAATTTTATTTTTCTTCACCCACACAATTCCTTTTTTTCCATAATACTCTTTCCATCACCAACAACAACATTTACTGAGCACCCTTCTGTGCAGCACACCATGCTAAACACTTTCATTTTGGATGGCCACTGTCCAGGTCAACGTGCCCTAGAAGCCTCAAGCTGTCAGAAAAATCCCCTTGTACATTGGGTGTCTCTTGGTCTGTGTCTCAAAAATATTTTCTTTAATTCATTTTATCACACACCTTTTGAACACTGGACTCTCCACAAAGCTTTGTTGTTAGGTGCCGTCAAATCAATTTCAACTCAGAGTGATCCCATGTGACAGAGTAGAACTGCCCCATAGGATTTTCTTGGCTGTAATCTTTACGGAAGCAGATTGCCAAGTCTTTCTCCTTCAGAGCCACCAGGTGGGCTTCAACCTCCGACCTCTCAGCAGCCAAGCACTTAACCGTTGCACCACCAGGGCTCCTTCCATAAAGCTTTAACATGTCTCTAATCAGGAATCCTTTTTCCGCCTCAATAGCTTTATATATATATAATGGAGTAGGGACAACATTAAGAAATACTTCAATTTTCAACACCCTTTAAAATTATATCCTCAAAGTGGAGTGGATGTTAAGTAATCATACTCTTTCAAACCCAAAGTACAAAGTCTCCTTCTGTTACATCTTTGAAATATCAACACTCCATAAAAATATTTTTGTCCCAAGATCTTTTACAACAGGGGTTATTTAGATACAGCAATAACTTTCACCTTTTATTCTAAACTAATAGTAGTTTAGTCATAGCCTCCATGTCTAGACAAAACAGAATAATCATCAGGCCCAATCTCAGATCTTTTTTACCCTGAATATCACTTGTCTGCAAGATGTGAAAAGGGGACGTTTGCAGGCTAAGACAAATCATTCTGAGAGTTTTGATCTGTCTTTGGTTTTGCAGCCAGTTGGTGCAGATATACAACGTCTTATTCATCCGCCACACTGTCGGGCACATGCCCTATACCAGCTGCTCACTGTTGATTTGAGTAAGTCTGCTGTTGAATGTCTTTTACCCCTAATGAAGAAGCGCATGTATAAATATGATTGCCTAACCACATTTTAGATATGACCTCTTTAAAAATCTGATCAGTAAAAATTTTAAAGCTATGATGGCTATAGACCTATCCCTAGGGAAAGAAAATTGTTTCAGACTTTGGGGGGCATTTTAAGTGAAAAATAAAGAAGAACTAAGAGAGAAAGTGTCGACGTGAGTCAGAACCAGTTCAACGGCAATGGGTAACGGAGATAAAATAGGTGAATTAAAACAAAAAAGTTTTGCTTATCATTTTAAAAACTACTTTCATTTTGCTCTTCGTGCTATATGAGTTTCTTTTTACTGTTCACATGTGTCACCAAGCAAAAAAGAACTATTGTTATTGGGTGCTGTCAAGTCGATTCCAACTCACAGGGACCCTATAGGACAGTGAAGAACTGCTCCATAGGGTTTCCAAGGCTGTAAATCTTTATTAAAGCAGACTGCCACATCTTTCTCCCACAGAGTGGCTGGTGGATTCGAACTGCCAACCTTCTGGTTAGCAGCCACCTGCTTTAACCACTGGGCCACCAGGGCTCCTTAAAAAAAAATCAGAACTTTTAAAAATCAATCATTTATCTTAATTGTTTTGTTCAAGGGTTGGCAAAACAAGAGCACATGTGTCAAAAATAGTCAATGAGAGGATGTCACTGGTGCAACCGAGGCCAAACTTACCTGGGTTGTGAGGTCTAAATATTTCATCGGAATCTTCCCTTAGGACCCTTTGTTCTCTATCTCTTATTCTCCTACACACCCCACCCCCCTCCACTCTCCAGTCTCTAGTTTCGGCCTCCTTCTTTCTCTCACTCAGCTGTCAACTAATCCTTGCTAACGTGTTTAATTTTAAAATAAATAAAGCGTATATATAAATACATACTTACACGTAGACACACCTGTGTGTGTGTGTTTAAAGCAATGGTTAATTCTAGAACCCTCTTTATAGGGATATAAGGAAGGAAGCCCTGGATAAAGCAGGGTTTTAGGTCCCTCCTTGACCTCATACTGTGTGGATCAGAGGCATGGCAAAGAGAGTAAGTGAATTCATAGGTATGTGTCAAAATACAGCAAGGGCTATAAATATAGTTCCTAAACAATAGTTGGTTATTCGTTTCATCAGTTAACAACAGGAATGTCTACTACATTTCAGACATTGTACGAGGAGTTGAGGCTACAAAAAAAAAAAAAAAATGAGGCAAACTTCCCATCATGGAAGGAAGGTAGGCAACGTATAATTAAATAATTGCAGTTCCTTGTAATACACTGTTAAAACAGGTATGTACAAGAGGTCACTGAATCCCAGAAGACACAATATTCTTGAAGAATTTTAAAGAGGAAAAACATGTACTTGTAAATAACCTCTCCAGCAGCACCATGAAGAACTAGAAACCAGGAGATCAAAGAGGATGCTATGACAACAGCCCAGGCCAAAGCCGAGGAGGGCAGGAGGTAAAGCCGTGGCGGTGGGAACAAGCAGAAAGAGGCTGATTCTCTTACTAAATAAGTAACTTAATAAGGTATCAGATAATGATCCTCCTATATAAAGAAAGAGAGAGTGCGTGTCACCCTCTGGTGGCTGACCCACAAAATGATAACTAGTATTGCAATCTGTGTATGTGTGTGTTTGTATATGGTTCACCGCTACTCTAAAAGATGGCTTTGCTGACAGTGCTGTTAATCTTCAAGTGTGCAAGTGAAAAAGCATGAAAAAAATTATTTTTATACAGCCTTATTTCTGAAATCTGTGTTCCAGTCTGTGGCCGAAAACATACTCTATGAATTTTAGAGACCATTTAGAACCACGTGTTGTGTGGATATTAATAAGTGGTTTTACTTGCTGTCTTTAACTCCTAGCATGTCATCAGGATAAAATGAGTCTCAGTCAGAATTTCTTGGTTCTACTTCCAGCTCTGCCTCTAACTAGCTGGGTAATGTTGGATGGGTGAGTTAATTCTGTACTCCTTGGTTTTTCCAGTGATGAAATGATTCGAGGGTCCCTTTCGGTTCTAAAGTGTTATATGTCATTTGCACAGCCAATTAGCCTTTCTTATCCCTCGCATGGAAAAATGGGTCTATTCAGTAATGATGCCCTTGTCTTCTTGTTTCTCTGCAGCCATCAGCTGAGTGTAATATAGTTTGGTTGCCTACTAGTGAACTTGCATTCAAGGATGGTTCATAACTGCTATTTATGAAACTCTTCAATAATTTTGCTATTACAGCTTTGTTGTTGTTAGGTGCCATCAAGTTGATTCTCACTCATAGCAATCCCATGCGACAGAGTAGAAGTGCCCCATAGGGTTTTCTTGGCTGTAATGTTTACAGAAGCAAATCACCAGGTCCTTCTTTCAAAGAGTCACTGGTGGGTTGGAACTGCCAACCTTTCAGTTAGCCGCCGAGTGCTCAACCATTGCACCACCAGCGATCCTTGTTAGATAGCCCAAAATTTAGTCATAAAGAGTTAGTTCGTATCTCCATCCTGCAAAATACTTTATATGTCTGTACATGCTCTTTATCAGTGTCAAAATTTAAAAAAAAGACAATTTTAGTTAATCAACCATCTAATTAGTTAGTAATCAATGCTGAGATTTTGGTTTTAAAGGATATTTGATTGAATTGAAATATTTTAAACAAGAACAATAAAGACCATTGAAAACAATTAATTCTTAGAAGATTATGACAAGCTATAAATCAAATAATGCCCCCTCAAAAAATGTATTTACATATAGGAAAACTTACCACACCATGGTAAGAAGCAAGAAGGATGCTGGTATTAACATATTCCTTCCTGGGTGTTGCAAATGGAAAAGCGCTGGACTACTAACCGAAAGGTTGCCAGTTTAAACCCACCCAGAAGTGTCTCAGAAGTAAGGCCTGGCGATCTGCTTCTGAAAGGTCACAGCCTTGAGAACACTATGGAGTGCAGGTCTACTCTGCACACATGGGGTTGCATTAAGTTGGAATTGACTCAGTGGCAACTAACAATAACCCTTACTCAACTCAACTCAGCTGTATAAAGGCAGCGTGTAGTACATGTGTGTTAGTATTTCCCAAACTCCAGCCCAAAGCTTTTCCCCTATTTTATTTATGTTTGCAGTGATAATATGAAATCCCTTAAATACTTAGACCAAGCATGAGAATGTCTGATTCCACTCTAGGTTTATGATCTTTATATCAAATTAAAGCAGAATTTTCCTCTTTTCTCCTATAAGTTTCATTTTATTTGTCAGGTTTAGTTCTTCCATCCAGAATTTAAAGGGAAAAGGGAATAACTAAGAAATTAAGTCTCAACAATTTTACAGACTTCAATTTTTTTCTGTAGTGAATTGCTCACCAAGACCAAATTTTAAAGACCAAGAATGGTGTGAGAAAATGGTATACCGCTTACAGGTACTTTTCTCTGGGATTTATTTTGGAATAATTAACATTTACTATGTTTGTTCTGCCTTCTCCTAACTCAGCCAAATAGCCTGGAAACATGGATTGATATCTGGGCTTTTTTTTTTATTAATTGAAGACAACAATGAAAGAGAATTTTTGAGTTTCCTGGACTCCAATCCTGAATCCACTGGATGGGATGAAATGTAAATTAGATTACAAATTGGAGAAGGAGCAGGGACCTGCAGGATCCAAAATACATGGGGAGTTGTTTTTGGCTTAGAAATTATTTTGATGCAGTAAATGTTTCAATCTGAAGTCTCCTCTCCAAGATTTTTGTCAAATTTAGGTTAAAAAAAGGAAAAATCTTGTAAGAGCATGTACGTGAATAACTGGGAATATTGCCCCTCATTGTTTCAAACATGACCTTAGTTCTTCGCAGGAAAGCCTAATTCCTTGACCGGAAAGAGCCCCTGAAAGGATGTACTGGAGCATGTTAGCAACTAAGGGACCAAAAGAACTGGACCTAATTCTGTTCACGATCTAACACCAGTCTACAGAAAATATGGGAACAGAGGAATGTATTAAATAACATAGGACTCAATCAGCAAAATCCAGGCTCTGGGAAACTCTATAATATAAACAATCCAGTTTTTTCAATAAATAAATACCAAGGCAAAAGAAAAAGAGATGGGGAAGAGAACTCATAGATTAAAATGTGTTTCAGAGACATAACAATTGCAATTTATGGATCTTATTTTGGAGCCTGGAGTACCTGGGTGGTGCAAACAGTTAAGGCACTCGGCTGCTAACTGAAAGGTTGGAGGTTTGAGTCCACCCAGAGGCACCTTGGAAGAAAGGCCTAGTGATCTACTTTTGAAAGATCACAGCCATTGAAAACTCTATGGGGCACAGTTCAACTCTGACATACATGGGGTCACTATGAGTCAGAGTTAACTTGACAGCAACTGGTTTTTATTTTGGAGCCTGATTCAAACAAACCATAAAAATATTACGAGATAATCGGGAATATTTGAACCCTGACTGGCTATGTTATAATATAAAGGAAAAACTGCTGATTATTTTAAGTGTGATAAGGGTATTGTGGTTATATTTAAAAGAAGGAATCCTTATCTTTTAGATAAATATCCTGCAATGATAACATTTGTTTCAAATAATGTAGGGGAGGAGGACTATGCAGGGTGATGGATATACATGATTCAAGATTGGCCACGAATTAATAATAAGTGTTAAAATTGAATGATAAGAACACAAAAGTTTAGGATGCTATTCTCTCTATTTTTGTATGTGTTCAAAATTTTCAATAATAAAGAGTTAAAAATAAAAAATAATAAGGGGATTGACAGATACAGTGTTGGGGAAGATGAGGATGAGACTGGGAGTAGGAATCGTTGCCACTATTTTGAAGAGCTATTTGGCATTCTGAAATAAAGTAGAATATGAGCATACCTATGATCCTGCCATTCCACTCCTAGGTGTTTAGAACACTGTAACTCAGAGAGGCTGGATTAGCCTGGAAATGACTTTTAACTTCCAGTCCATTACTCATATTTTTTCTCATATTTTTAACTCACTGAGTCCTATAAGAAATAACACAAGCTCCACTTAATGGGGAAATGTGAATATAAACTGGCTGTAACGACTATAGGTATCCTTTTTTATGTTTTGTTGTTGTTGTGAAATATTTAAGGCATACAGAATGTGTAGATTTCTAGGGCTATCTCACACATAAACAAAAATTTGCGTTCTTTGCAATAGTAAAAACCTGAAGCAATATAAATATTTATCAACAGAATAATGGCTGAAGTATGGAGGATTCACTCAATGGAATATTATGCAAAAGTGAAAATGAAGGAAATGATATCAACATGAATAATTCTCAAAAACATAATGTTGAATGAAAAAATGCAAATTGCAAAAGGACAAATTCAGTATGGTAGGTGACAAAGACTCGAATGAAAAAAGTAAACTCTAAATGATAGGGAGAAAGGGCAATGAATACAGTTGGAAAGAATACATAGAGTATTCAAGTGTCCCTGTAATCTTTTACTTCTTAAGTTAGGTGCTCAGTACATTTATGGCTGTTGTATTATTGCTGTTATTGTTGCTAGTTGCCGTCCAGTCAGTTCTGACTTATGGCAACACTATGTGTGCAGAGTAGAACTGCTTCATAGGGTTTTCAAGGCTGTGACCTCTCAGAAGCAGATTGGCAGGGCTGTCTTCCAAGGCGCCTCTGGGTTGGTTCAAATTGCCAACTTTTCAGCTAGTAGTCAAGTGCTTAGCTGTTTGAGCTACCCGGGGACGCCACTGTTGTCTTATTATCTGTCCTGTTTTGTATTCCTGGAATCTTTAATAATAAAGCAAAAGAAAAGAAAACATTGAGCAAGATGATGCCTCCTGGTCAACTCCAGTGATGGGCCTGGGGGTGCAGCGACAGAGGCTACAGCCAGTTTGTCACACATTCACTCATCAAGTAGAGCTCATCCTATTTCTTACACAGCCAGAGATTTTTAAAAATCAGAAGGCAGTTTTCTGGAAGTAAAAATTCAATTTGCAGAGTAACACAAACTTTCTGGACATTGATGTTTTATGTGTAAAAAGAATGGTAAAGGATTTGTGAGAGGATTCATGTCCCATCTAAATTGTAAGATCTGCAGAGAAATTATTAGTGGAATTCCTTCAGATTCTCTGATGAGAGATATTAAAAATAAATAATAAATGGATGTTTTCACAAGCACCTCAGTTTAACAGGGCATAGACTTTTAAAGGATTTGACAAAATGCGGCTTAGAATCCTAGGTGTAACCTGCCTAGAACTAGGTTGAGAGGTGGGCTTTCCCTCCTATAGATGTTGCAAGTTTCTAATTAATGTCTCAGAAGGCAACAATTCCAAAATTTGACCAAGAAGACAGTGTAACAACGCCATCTATTGAGCCCTAGATAATTTTGTACAGAGACATGGGAAATACCCTAAACTACTGAAAAAGTAAGTTGATGCAAAGCATAAATTATAAGCACAAAGCCTCAGAAAAACTTTTATAATTAACTTATTTATCTTATCCTTTAACACTAATTAAAGCAAAACATGAAACATGGCAATATTTTTAAAATTAATTAACAAACAATACACTTGTTTTTGTTTTTACCAACTACTACACTTTTATGGAAACCCTGGTGGCGTAGTGGTTAAGAGCTATGGCTGCTAACCAAAAGGTTGACACTTTGAAACCACCAGGTGCTCCTTGGAAACTCTATGGGGCAGTTCTACTCTGTTCTATATGGTCGCTATGAGTCAGAATCGACTTGACAGCAATGGGTTTGTTTTTTGTTTGTTTGTTTTTCTTTTAAATACTTTTATAAACTACATACTGCTATATAATATTACTCATAGAAAGACACGCTTAAACTGTCTTTTACTTCAGAAAGATGTGACATAAAGTGTGATTCGGAAGTTTAATCAGTGGTGTGCTGGGAAATATTTAACAACCAGTTCTCCACGAAAGGGGAAGAACCCTGGCTTTTAGTGTTTGCCTATTTCTGTGGTGTAAATCCTCCCATTATAGCGGATTTCAGAGCCCTAGTGGCGCAGTAGTCAAGCACTCTGCTGCTAACGAATCCACCAGCAGCTCCTTGGAAACCCTATGGGGCAGTTCTACTCTGTCCTATAGGGTCACTATGAGTCGGAATCAACTCCATGGCAAAGGGTTTGGTTTTGGTTTATAGCTGATTTCACACTGCTAACATGACATCAACCCTGAATATGGAGATGATTGCCTCTTGGAAGCTACCCAGTCTCCAGCATACCACTTGGCCTGCTCAGTCTCCAGCATACCACTTGGCCCTGACTTTACCACAGAATGGGTACTGAAACATCAAATCTTCTTTGCCTGTCCAAATCAGTGGTGTCCCCCAGTATGGTAGCTCATGGTGTCATCCCACCACCATAGGTCTCTTTCCATACCAGACCATACAGAATCCTTAGTACTAATGTTACTTATAAATAATAATTTTCCATATATCACTCTTTCTTTTCCTTTAACTACTACTTCATTCTCAAAGAAGTTATTGATATAGGTTCAAAAATAGTAATTACCACAATATTGTAGCTAAAACGCCAGAAAATTTGACAAAATCAGTGACTGTGAAAACACTGGCAGCAACAAAACCAACAGTGCATGCTTATAGCGCCTGCAGACAAAACCACGTGATTCAAAGGGTCTTGTAATTAGGTAATAATGACAGCTGTGATCTGAGCACATTATAAAACCAAACCCACTGCCATTGAGTCGATGCAGACTCATGTTGTTGTCCTATAGTGACCCATAGGACAGGGTAGAACTGCACCATAGGGTTTCCAAGACTATAAATCTTTACAGAAGCAGACTGCCACACATTTCTCCTACAGAGCGGCTGGTGGGTTCAAACTGCTGACCTTTCGGTTAGCAGCCAGCGCTTTAACTACTGCACCACCAACTGAGAATTGACATTCTCTATTGTAATTTTGTACCTGTTTATTTTTAAAATGTCTTTTTGTTTTCACTGGAAAGGAAAGATGCTAAGTTTTAAACATCAAAAGTGTACAAGTTGCAAGGGGTGAGGCCAAGATGGTGGAGTAGTCAGAGGCTTCCGGTGGTCCCCCTTACAATAAAGATCTAAAAACACAGGTGAATCGATTATATATGACAATCTAGGAGCGCTGAACATCAAAGGCAAAGTTGAGGAACTGGACTAAGTGGCAGGGGGAGGGAGAGACAGTTTGGAAGCAGCGAGGAGTTGCCTGATCTGACCCAGCAGGAGCCTGAGCTCTTCGGGCCAAATCAGCTTGTGTGCGCAGTGAGGCAAGCAGTGGCACTCATGGGGTGTTTTCCACATCAGGACACACCCAGCAGCAGACAGCTACTCGGGCATCCAGAACCAGTGAAAAGCAGTGCTTAGTTGACAAAAGATAAGTACTTATGTCTGGCTTACAACAGGTATCAAAAACACCCCCCTTTGGGAAAAACCTCTCTCCCATTTACCTCCCTGCTCCCTGCTCTGCACCAGGTCTGGGACAGATTCAGCAATTGCCAAGTCCCCTGGACCGGAAGTAGGATCTGTCATGTGCCCTGAGCCATTCTCCAAGCCTTGGAGAGGGAACAAATTAACAAACAGGGAAAAAATAATCTGCTGGCTTCCCTAACCCAGGAACTCAGGGTAGGCACAGCTCCTTTGCCTAGGCACAGGCATAAGGGGTCCACGAAATTTGAGTGCCTTTCACCCCTGCATAGACCTGTGTGGGCCCATTTAAACAGCGTAGGCCCTCATTACCACAGTACAACAGGGTATATACCTAAAGTCTAACATCAACTGTTTCGGCTGTGAAGTGACATGTTTGTGACATCTGACACTGCTCCGCCCATTAAGCAGGCTCCTAATCTACCCATATCAAGGGACTGAGGACTGGTGGCTCCACCCACACCACCTAGCCACCTGCAACAAGGGTCCAAGAATAAGTGATTCCCCCTAGTCCTTACAGCCAGCACTGGGTGCTCATAGTCCAGCTAAAAAACCCACCTATGAGCTCTAGGGAACAGGGAGACACTTTCCTCCCAGAAAATCAGGGACAACCTTCAGCCCCCTGCTTTGCTCAGTGCATGACCCCTTACTGAGGCCAGATACCTGTGCCTACACCAATCACCCATGCCAGTCTAGGACTGTAGGTTAGACCCTGTACCACACACTTGGTGACTGACTACCTGGACACCTAAGCTGAATCTGTACAAGAAAAGTAAACAGACTCCTGTGCTCACGTACTTAGTAACAGATCTAACCACCTGGTAACAGGATGTTAGAGCTTCAAAGGTGCCTATAATCAAAGTGGGTCAACGAGCAGCCTATTTGGGCATATCAAAACAAAACAAGAAGCTAGGACAGTAAGCAAATATAAAATAAATAAATATAATAATTATTGATGGCTCAGAGACAACAGTCAATATCAAATCACATCAAGAGGCAGACCATGATGGTTTCAGCAAGCTCCCAAAATAAAGAATCAAGAAGAAACTTTCTGGAGGAAGAGAATTTCTTGGAATTACTAGAGGCAGAAAACAAAAGATTAAAATACAGAACTCTTCAAGAGATCAGGAAGGAGATCATGCAAAATGCAGATCATGTGAAGTAACACACAGACAAAACAATAGAGGATCTTAAGAATGTTAATCAAGAGCATAATGACGAATTTAATATGCTACAAGAATTCATAGATAGACAGCAATCAGAAATCCAGAAGATTAACAATAAAATTTCAGAATTAGATGACTCAATAGAGAGTCACAAGAGAAGAATGAAGGCAATAGAAGTCAGAATTAGTGAGATTAAAGATAAAGGACTTGACACTAACTAATTTGAGGAAAAATCAGATAAAAGAATTCTAAAAACTGAAGAAACTCTAAGAATTATGTGGGACTCTAACAAGAGGAATAACCTATATGTGACTGGAGTACCAAAACAGGGGGGATAACAAAAAATACAGAGAGAACTGTTGAAGATTTATTGGCAGAAAACTTCACTGATATCATGAAAGATGAGAGGATATTTATCCAAGATGCTCATCAATCCCACATAAGGTAGATCCCAAAAGAAAGTCACCAAGACATATTATAATCAAACTTGCCAAAACCAAAGATAATGAGAGAATTTTAAGAAAGGCTAGGGATAAACGAAAAGTCATCTACAAAGGAGAGTCAATAAGACGAAGCTCGGACTACTCAGCAGAAACCATGCAGGCAAGAAGGCAATGGGATGACATACAAAGCCTTGAAGAAAAAAAATTGCCAGCCAAGAATTATATATCCAGCAAAACTGTCTCTCAAATATGATGGCGAAATTACGGCATTTCCAGATAAACAGAAGTTAGTCATAGATTTTTCATATGGAGAAGAAGTCAAGGCAATATAAAAAAATAAAAGACTGGTTTAAACTTAGAAAAATAGGGGTAAATATTAATGTAACCACAAAAGAAACTAACAATCCTGTACATCAAAACAAAAAACAAGAAAAATATAAAGACTCAGCAAGTACAAAATCAACAACAATGAAAAAGATGAAAAAAAAATACATAAAGAAAAATGACTCAGCACAGAAAATTAAGTGGAACAAAGAAACTTCTAACAATATACAAAAAAAGACTTCAAAATGACAGCAGTAAACTCATACCTATCAATAATTACACTGAATGTAAATGGACTAAATGCCCCAATAAAGAGACAGAGCATGGTGGAGTGGATAAAAAAACATGATCCATCTGTATGCTGCCTACAAGAGACACACATTAGACCTAAAGACATAAACAAACTAAAAATCAAAGGATGGAAAAAAATATATCAAGCAAACAACACTCAAAAAAGAGCAGGAGTGACAATATTAATCTCTGACAAAA
>NW_004444003.1:1213398-1233010 GCF_000243295.1 Trichechus manatus latirostris
TATACACAGAAAACCCCAAAGAATCCAGAAGAAAATTACTGGAACTAATAGAAGACTTCAGCAAAGCATCAGGATACAAGATAAACATAAAAAAAAATCAGTTGGATTCCTCTACACCAACAAAGAGAACTTTCAAGAGGAAATCACCAAATCAATACCATTTACAATAGCCCCCAAGAAGGTAAAATACTCAGGAATAAATCCAACCAGAGACATAAAAAGCCTGTACAATGAAAACTACAAGACACTACTGCAAGAAACCAAAAGAGACTTGCATAAGTGGAAAAACATACCTTGCTCATGGATAGGAAGACTCAACATTGTGAAAGCGTCAAATCAACCTAAAGTGATCTACAGATACAATGCAATCCCCAGCCAAATTCCAATGGCATTTTTTAATGAGATGGAGAAACAAAGCACCAACTTCACATGGAAAGGGAAGAGGCCCCGGATAAGTAAAGCATTACTAAAGAAGAAGAACAAAGTGGGAGGCCTCACACTACCTGATCTTAGAACCTATTCTACCTCCATGGTAGTCAAAACAGCCTGGTACTTGTACAACAGCAGTTACGTAGACCAATGGAACAGAATTGAGAATTCAAACATAAATTCATCCACCTATGAGCAGCTGATACTTGACAAAGGTCCAAGTCCTTTAATTGGGGAAAAGACAGTCTCTTTAACAAATGGTGCTGGCATAACTGGATATCCATCTGCAAGAAACTGAAACAAGACCCATATCTCACACCATGCACAAACACTAAGTCATATGGATCAAAGACCTAAATATAAAATCTAAAACAATAAAGATCATGGAAGAAAAAATAGGGACAATGCTAGGAGCCCTACTACATGGCATAAACAGAATATAAACCATAAGTAACAATACACAAACACCAGAAGAGAAACTAGGTAACTGGGACCTCCTAAAAATCAAACACTTATGCCCATCAAAAGACTTCACCAAAGGAGTAAAAAGAAAATCTACAGACTGGTAAAAAAATTTGGCTTCTAATCTCTAAAATCTACAATATACAGCAAAACCTCAACAACAAAAAGACAAATAACCCAATTAAAAAATGATCAAAGGATATGAACAGGCACTTTGCCAAAGAAGACATTCAGGCGGCTAACAGACACGTGAGGAAATGCTCAGGATCACTATCCATTAGAGAAATGCAAATCAAAACTGCAATGAGATACCATCTCATCCCAACAAGGCTAGCATTAATCCAAAAAACACAAAATAATAAATGCTGGAGAGGTTGTGGAGAGACTGGAACACTTATACACTGTTGGTGGGAATGTAAAATGGTACAACCACTTTGGAAATAGATTTGGCACTTCCTTAAAAAGCTAGAAATAGAAGTACCATAGGATCCAGCAATCCCACTCCTTGAGAAATAAGAGCCATCACACGAATAGATATATGCACACTCATGTTCATTGCAGCACTGTTCACAATAGCAAAAAGATGGAAACAACCTAGGTGCCCATCAACGGACGAATGGATAAACAAATTATGGTATATCCACACAATGGAATACTATGCAACGATAAAGAACAAGGATGAAACTGTGAAACATAACAGGGAGGAATCTGGAAGGTATTATGCTGAGTGAATTTAGTCAGTCGCAAATGGACAAATATTGTATAAGGTCACTATTATAAGAATTCAAGAAAAGGTTTAAACACGGGAGAAAACATTCTTTGATGGTTACAAGGGTGGAGAGGGAGGGAGAGGGTTATTCACTAACTAGATAGTAAACAAGAATTAAGTGAAGGGAAGGACAGCACACGCTACAAGGGAAGTCAGCACAACTGGACTAAACCAAAGCTAGGAAGTTTCCTGAAAACAATCAAACACTTCGAGGGACAGAGTAGCAGGGGTAGGGGTCTGGGGACGATGCTTTAGGGGGACATCTAGGTCAATTGACATAACAAAGCTTATTAAGAAAATGTTCTGCATTCTACTTTGGTGAGTGGCATCTGGGGTCTTAAAAGCTAGTGAGTGGCCATCTAAGACACATCAGTTGGTCCCAACTCACCTCGAATAAAGAAGAATGCAGAACACCAGAGATACAAGGAAAGTACTAGCCCAAGAGACAGAAAGTCCACATAAACCAGAGACTGTATCAGCATGAGACCAGAACTAGATGGCGCCAAGGTAGTGCCAATGACCGCCCTGACAGGGAACAAAACAGAGTCCCTGATGGAGCAGGAGAAAAGTGGCCTGCAGAAGGCAAATTCTAATAAAAAGACCAGATTTAATTGTCTGACTGAGATGGAGGAACCCCAGAAGACATGGCCCCTGGACTGTCTGTCAACCTAGAACTAAAACCATTCCCAAGGCCAACTCTTCAGACAAAGCTTAGACTGGACTATGGGACATAAAATGATACTTGTGAAGAGTGTGCTTCTTAGTTCAAGCAGATACAGGAGACTAAATGGGCAGCTCCTGTCCAGAGACAAGATGGGAAGGCAGAGAGGGTCAGGAGCTGGTTGAATGAACGCAGGAAATCAGTGGTGGAAAGGAGGAGTGTGCCGTCACAGCATAGGGAGAGGAACTAGTTACATAACAATGTATGTATAAATTTTTGTATGAGAGACTAACTTGAAATGTAAACTTTCACTTAAAGTACAACAATAAAAAAAGTGTACAAGTTTCTTTGTTACAGTAAAACTAAATGTATAACAAAAAAAAAGGATCCTCTGAGCACACTAAAAAATTCAAAAAGTAAATTAGCATAGAGCTAATTAGGCTTGTAGGTATATTGATACATGTAAGCTGGGCTTATGAAAAATGTTTTTGTTGTTATTGCTACAGGGATTTTTTACAGATGGTCATTTTGGTGTCACTCCCTCTGACAGTGTCACCCAATGCTGTCCGCACCCCCCTACGCTCCCCTAATGACACCACTGCTCCAAACATTAGTTGTTTTTCGGTTTGTTTTGTTTTGTTTTGTTTTCGAAATGATGATAAATTCTTTGTTACCATCCTTGGGCAGAAATGGAAAATATTTCCAAACTTGGCTCAGGCACAGCACAGGAGGGGCTGCTAGGAAACCACTGCCTTCCTTTTTCGACACGGAGAGCTTAACTTTAAGAAGTGCTGCTACTGCTCCTCTCCCAGCCCTCATTTATCAAGTAGAATTCTTCTTTCCTTGGAATTAATAATTTAAGCTGAAAAACATCTTAGTGATGATTTACCATGCTTTCAGAGATCAAAGGACTGATGTTTCATTGTCTAATTGTTTTTTGCTAGGATATACAAATACAATTGATACTTGTATTCTGACCTTGCGGCCAGTAACTTCGTTCAATGCACATATTAACTCCAATAGTTTGTTTGTAGATTCTTTTAGATTTTATATACATAATCATGTAATACGTAAATAATGACAGCTTAGTTATTTATAATCTTAACATATTTTATTTTTTTTGTAACTTCTTTCATTGGCTATGACCTCAAGTACAGTGTTGAATTGTTGTTGTTGTTAGATGTTGTCGAGTCTATTCCGACTCATAGCCACCCCATATTACAGAGTAGAACCGACCCATAGAGTTTTCTAGGCTGTCATCTTTATGGAAGCAGATTGCCAGGTCTTTCTCCCTCGGAGCACTGGGTCAGTTCAAACCACCAACCTTTGGATTAGTGGCCGAGTGTTTAACCATTGTGCCACCAGAGCTCCTTTACAATGTTGGATAGAAATGGGGTTAGTGAAGAGGCCACCACAAGCCACCACCATTAAGCATAACATTAGCTGTAGGATTTTTTTGTAGACACCCATTACCTGACTAAGGAAGTCAGATTCTATTCTTATTTTGTTGAGAGATGTTTTAAATCAGAAATGAATGTTAAATTTTATCAAATGATTTTTCTGTATCTATTAAGATAATCATATCTTCTTTACATTCTGTTAATTTGGTGAATTATCTTGTTTGATTTTTGAATTTTAAACTAATTTTGCATTCGAGAAATAAATCTCATTTGATTGAGCTTTATTATCCTTTTTCATATGGTTGGATTTAATCTGATAGAATTTTGCTTTGGATTTTTTGCTTCTATGTTAACAAAAGATATTGGCTAGTAATTGTCTTTTTTTCTAATATTCTTGTCATATTTTTATTAAAGTTATACTAGCATCATTAAAAGAAAAAAGGTAGAAACTGTCTTCTCTTTTTCTATTCCTAAAAATCCTTCTAACATCTCTCTTGCCCAAGTCCCACATCTCACAGCAACAGCTTACCATCTCTCCTTTCCTTTCTTTTCCTCCTTCAACATAAAAAAATAGAAAAATAAGCTTCCCCCTATTTTCCCATCTTTAGCCAAAATCCTCCAAACACCTCCTCTTCCAGGACATCTTATCCTTACCTAATTCCCGCATGCTCCCTAATGTATCTAAATTGAAACCTCTCCAGACTTCTCCCAATCCTTTTCTACATCCATCTTTCTATTAGCACAACAAAAAACCACTAGATATTCAAGCAATCCTCAAGCCCTTTCTCCTTAAAAGGTAGAGAAGGATGGAGAATTTATTTAACACTTATAAGTTAATAGCTTTATTGTGATTCCTGTCCCTTTTGTGATAACTCAATATTGTTTGGAAAGTGAAAGTGTCAAGCAACCAGGTTTGGGGAGATGGCGGTGTAAATGACCAGAATAACAATCTTGAGTTTTTTGGCATGTGTTTTCTAATTTGCTTTCTTTTATTCACAAATTACCGTTTGTTGAGTGAATCAAAATAATTGTTTTTCATCTCATAGAGAAAGATCTTAAAGTAAATATTAAATCAACCAACAGCAAAACTAAGGCAATATCTATGTTTTATAATTAAATTATTCAATATAATAACTTGAGTAAGTTAGTGGTTTAAGAGGAAAACCCAATATTTACTTTAGGAAATCACGGGAAATTTCTTGTAATGAAAATATCGTTTTGAGGAGCAGACTGAATTCCTGTGAATCAATGGAACCGTTCAATGTTGTACAGTTTTCTAAAGATGAAATCCACAATTTCAGGGCAGGCTCTATACTCTTTCTTAACACACAGGTACCGAAAGGAAGGGGATCAGCAGTTAGTTACCTTCAAACTGGAATGAAAAATTATTCTAATATTAGCAAGTAGTTTCACTTATAATAGGCTCTCCAAAGAAAATAAATATGGTTTTCATAATGAGATCCAACAAAACAAAAGAACCAACTCAAGAGAAATCAGCAAAAATTTGAGCATCTACTGAAACTATCAGCCAATTCCAGTAGAAATTATGAACAATATTTTCTATTTCAGAGAAATACATCTTATCTCAATGATTATTCATCAAGACATGTGAAGCCAAGCAACTCTTAAGTATTCCGTCATATAGAGAATAGAACAAGGGGAATTCCAATTAGAAACCTAGCCAAGAGACAAGTAACAACTGGTCCTGGCAGTTCAGTCAGGTGTTTTCATCCAGCAGAGGAATAATTTAAGATAATAGAAAGATAAAGGTTATTTACACAAAAAGGACTAAAATGAGAAAAAACTTAATGATACTGTGTGTGTCATCCTAAATTCCTTAATTTTGTTTAACAAAGAGCCCTGCCATTTAATGAGGAGGTAAGGGCTTTGGTGGTGGGTTACAGGGAAGTCTAAATTCACATCACCAGCCCTCCCCACTCCTTAAGGACAAGGACATGGTCTTATTTATCCCCAAGGACTTGCCCTAATAGGCCTTCAAAATGTATTTAATTAAATGACATTAAAGCAAATGGTATTTACCAAGGCTAAGATTTCTTTTAGAAAAGGGCAGAAATTAAGAACTAAAATTTTGCTGTACTTTCTATTTGCTCAGTTGGGAAGCTCCTTTTGCATATTCCTTTATTCTTTTCCTCTACTTGAGCATCTTGAGGAAAAGGAGCCTGTCTTACTTGTCTTCCGAATCCCAGTCTAGCATAGTAAGAGTTCAGGAACTACTTTTTCAATGAACAAATGAATCTTTAGATTCCCTTGTATTGGAAATTACAACTTTATACTCCTGTGGAGAACCTGGTCAAGGTGACTGTAGCTCTGGAACACAGGAAAATACAGCCCAATTCAGTGGATGAAATAACAGTAAGTACACCAAGTAAATTAGATATACTTGTCTTTGTCCATTAGAAGCTTAAAATCAAAGACAGATATTCTGAGATCAACAAAAATGTAAGGGACAGATAGAATAAAATCAATATTCAACAAAGTATGTGCAGCCACATAGGGTCTAAGCTCCATGAATTTTAGTATTGGGAGAAAAGCATAAATTCTAACTAGGAGATCAGAGAAAGCAGTTGTTTAAATTCTGAGTGCAGAGCAAATGGCAGAGATAAGCAATGATAAAGGGGATTTATAACCAAATTGATGATAATCTTGCATCTAGCTACCTCTTAGTCCCCAATATATCTCACTTTATTATTGACTCCTGAGTTTCCCCCAACTTAGGAAAGATAATAATAAATCCTATCTTTCAATTCATAACAGTTTGACAAGCATCATGTGAATTATCACAATACTCTGTCTTTGGTATTACTGTTGTTACCTGCCCTTGAGTCGGTTTTAACTCATAGAGACCCTATGTACAACAGAATGAAATGCTGCCCAGTCCTGAGCCATCCTCACAACTGTTACTATGTTTGAGCCACTGTGTCAATCCATCTCGTTGAGAGCCTTCCTCTTTTTTCACTGACCCTCTACTTTGCCAAGCATGATGTCCTTCTCCAGGGGCTGGTCCCTCCTGATAACATATCCAAAGTAGTTGTGAGATGAAGTCTCACCATCCTCACTTCTAAGGAGCATTCTGGCTGTACTTCCTCCAAGACATATTTGTTCATTCTTGTGGCAGTCCATATATTCAATATATTCAATATTCTTTGTCAACACCATAATTCAAAAGCATCAGTTCTTCTTTGGTCTTCCTTATTCATTGTCCAGTTTTCGAATGCATATGAAGGGATTGAAAATACCACGGCTTGGGTCAGGCTCACCTTAGTCCTCAAAGTGACATCTTTGCATTTCAACATTTTAAAGAGGTCTTTTGCAGCAGATTTGCCCAGTGCAATACGTCATTTGACTTCTTGACTGCTGCTTCTATAGGCATTGACTGTGGATTCAATTAAAATAAAATCCTTTACAACTTCAGTATTTTCTCTGTTTATCATGATGTTGCTTATTGTTCCAGTTGTGAAGATTTTTATGTTGCGATGTAATCCATACTGAAGGCTGTAGTCTTTGATCTTCATCAATAAGTGCTTCAAGTCCTCTTCACTTTCAGAAAGCAAAGTTGTGTCATCTGCATATTACAGGTTGTTAATGGGTCTTCCACCAATCCTGAAGCCCAGTTCTTCTTCATATAGTCTAGCTTCTCGGATTATTTGCTCAGCATACAGATTGAATAAACATGGTGAAAGGACATAACCCTGAAGCACACCTTTCCTGATTCTAAACCACAAAGTATCCACTTGTTCTAACCTCTTGGTCTGTGTACAGGTCCTCATAAGGACAATTAAGTGTTCTGGAATTCCCATTCTTCATACTGTTATCCATAATTTGTTATGATCCATACAGTCAAATGCCTTTGCATAGTCAATAAAACACAGTTAAACATCTTTCTGGTATTCTTGCTTTCAGCCAAGATCCATCTGACATCAGCAGTTATATCCCTTGATCCATGTCCTCTTCTGAAACCAATTGAACTTTTGGCAGTTCACTGTTGATGTACTGCTGCAACTGCTTTTGAATGATCTTCAGCAAAATTTTACTTGTATGTGATATTAATGATACTGTTCAATAATTTCCATATTCTGTTGGATCACCTTTCTTTGGATTGGCACAAATATGGAGCTCTTTCAGTTGGTTGGCCAGGTAGCTGTCTTCCAAATTTCTTGGCATAAATCAGTGGGTGCTACCAGTGTTGCATCCATTTGTTGAAACATCTCAATTGATACTCTGTCAATTCCTAGAGGGTTGTTTTTCACTAATACCTTCAGTGCAGCTTGGACTTCAATACTCTAGGAAGGAGATAGTATTAACTCTGTTTTATAATAAAGAAGTCAAGGCTCAGGAATTGAGTAACTTGAACCCAGGTCTGTCGGACTCCAAAGCCTGTGCTCTTAATCACCGTCCTAAATTGCTCTGTACTGAACCAACTTGCTTGTTGACACCTCAAATTCAATATGACCAATCTTATAAAAGCAGCAATACCTTAAGAGTCAAGAAATTAGTCTTGCTTCTGACACTAACTTGTCACCTTCTCTTTGTCTCATTGCTGGATTGAAAAGAAGAGGATACTGATAATTGCCGTTCTTCACCAAACTGCTGTGAGATAAAAATGAAATAATATATGTAGTTCAATCAGCTTGATTTTCATTGGATACTAGAATCTTCTCACCATGGTGCAGGAACCAGAAGGCTCCAAAGTGTAAACCACAGTCCCTAATTTTAAGAAGCTTGCAGTCTAGCTAAGGAGGCCAGAGACAGAGTACATCATATTAATAACTGCTAAATGATTTGATGCAGCTTGTAAATGCCGTGTGCTCCCACTGGAAAGTGAGTATTCCTAGGCCTGTTCACCCTGGCATTAGGACAGGGTTAAGCCCATAATCAAACCTTGTAAATACTTGATAAAATGACTAATAATGAGTTAGTCAAATCAGACTTGATTTAATATACTTTGTGGGGAGATATTCTTTGAATCTTTTAAAAAATAGACATTTCTGTCACATTCTATGTCATTTCCCATAAGGTCAAAATTTATAAATACTGTAAAAATGATATCATCTCATGCACTGAAAAAAACAACCACAGCCACCTTTTCTTGTTCTGTTCATGCCTAATCACAGAATTGGAATATTAAAGCTGAAGGCATTCCCAGGTACTTCACTTGATGTAAGAGAATACTGTGGTCCAAAGAGATTAACAAACTTGCCAAAGGCCTCACAAGTTGCAGAGCCAATGCTTGAATCCTTGTGATTTGGTCCAGTTCAGTGTGTTTTCTATCACACTCCTGTCTCTCCCTGATTAGACTGCTGTAGTGCCCTGTTCCACACACACTCCCACATCTCATTCTAAGATGACTTCATGAGACCCCTTGTCATCTTCTTGAGGTTATGGAGGTTTCTAGTTCTCTGCCTCCTGAACACCAATGCCATCTCACTAAAGCGATGTCCACAAGCCTAGTTGCTGCCTTTATTGAAACAGGTACAATTGCCAGGCTCTCTTCTAAGTACTTGACATCGCTATCTGCTGTCCTGCTTCAGACATCACCACTCTCCCCCTACATCTCACTCACACACACACACACAAGCACTCACTACAATTGTTCTCTGTGAGCGTGTACTTTCAGCTTCCATCCTGCCACCTCAAACACCTCGTTACTTTGGATTCCACTGACTCTTGTTCATATCCCCTATGCTTGACCCTTTCTAATCCAACTTCCCCCTCATTTATTTCCTCAAGCCTTAAGTCAGCATGTTAAGAAGTCCATGGTGCCCATAATCATGCAAACATCAAAATTACACACACACACACAAAATTACACACACACACACACATATATATATCTCCAAAAAATGGATATATAAGGGACAAGATAGTGTGAAATCTTCACACTAAAAACCATCTAAAAGTGATAGATTGAATACAAAATTCAACCTTCTGTGTGCGTAAATAAACTTACAAGATAGGGAAGTAAGTTTTTCAAGGCCAGGAACAAAGCAGGTCGCAAGTCTATTTAGGTTAAGTGAGCATGGAAGCCAATGTTTACTTTAGGGGCATCTACCAGTACCAGGTGACCCAGAGCAAGAAAAGACGGAGTCAAAACCTGAAGCTCCTACAAGTTAGGAAGTCAGATCACAACCTTCCCCAACCCACATGCTCACGGGCAGTGTAGCTCTATAGCCTCAAAGAAAGGATCAACCAGAAAAATAATTGTTCTGGCAGAAGCAAGAAAACATGACTCTCTTGTCCCTGACTCTGGATGTTGGCTGTGGGGGGGCATCACTGCACCCCCAGGAAGGCCTACACAAGACTCTGGGAGGTAAATTCACTCTATGTGCGGTCGGGGATACCACAAGCCAAGAAGTTTCTTCTAAAACACCCGCAGAAGTAAGTTCAATTTCTCTCTGGAGGACTGACTCCTCAACCCATTTTGCCATCCAAAAGACCACAATCTGGGATTTTATTTTAAATGTGAATTCATGTGCTAGGATGGATTAGGCCTTCCAAAGCGGCCTTAACTACTCTAGGCCTCATTGAGCGGTGGTTGACCACCTAGATCTCCTGGAAGAACATAGCACCCAGATGCCACTAGAGCCCAAGCTGGAGGTGGTTTGCTTAATTTCTTGATCCCTTGAGGAACTGCCAGCAGCAACGGTCATTTCTCATATAAATTGCTATTTCTTGGGGGCTTCACAATTTTCTTACACTTGTACATAGATCTATTTACAATCAGTATTTTTAATAAAATCAATTTACTTTAATGTGTCTCTTATTTTAAATGTGTACACCTATGTGGATTTGTGTGTGTGTGTGGAGGAGAAAGAGAGAGACATTAGCCATTGCATAAAGAAAGAGCCAAGTGAAATAGTGGTATGCCTCCTTCCTATTTCCCTTATGTTTTTCCTGGGAATCTGCACTGGACAAGAAATTGGGTTTTTTTGTTGTTGTTGTTGTTGTTACATGATGTCTTTGTTACCTAGTGCAGCTGTAACACAAATACCACAAGTGGGTGGCTTTAAAAAAGAGAAATTTATTTTCTTACAACTCTGGAAGCTAGAATTTCAAATCAGGGTGTTGGCCATGTCAATTCCTTCCTCGCTGGTAGCCCCCGGTGTTCCTTGACTCCTTGGCTTATGGACAATCCTCACATGGCATCAGTCTCCCTCTCTTCCCCACCCCGTATGTGCCAATCTTTGTGTGTAATCCACTCTTTTTATAACCCAGACAGGATTAGATTTAGAACCCACCCTACTCGGATTGATCTAATTAACAGAACAAAACCCCATTACCAAACAGAATTACCTCCACAGGTATAGGGGTTAGGATTCCAACACATTTTTAGGGGAGAGGAGACAATTTAATTCATAATGTGGTTATCTTAGACTAGTGATTTTGTAGTTTTCTTTCTATTTTTTTCTGCTTTCATCCTTGAGGAGCAGACGTATCCTCTATACCCTGCGATAAGCAGATCTAGAATATTGACTTGGAATTCAATAGCATCTGTCCCTACAAAGGCCCTGATAGGGAATTGTGTGAGGGCTTATTGCACCCGAGTGAGTCAAGGACAACAATGGCGCTTAGATACAGCTCGTTGGTCGATGCCTAGAGAGGCTTTAGCTTAATGAAATGGAAGAAGGGGACACGAAGGAAGGACCCAATCCAATAGTTTGTGCCATAAGCACTTTCCTGGGTGGGAGCTCCCAGGCTCCAGGTGCTGACAGTATTTTTATAAACTATAAAACAAACAGCAAAATTTCAAATACCAAATTGTAGATATTTAGCCAATAAATATTCCTGAATACCAAGCGTTTTTTAAAAGCAGCCTATTGAGTTTCTTCTGACTGCAAAAGAGATATATGCTCACCATAGAAAATTTGGAAAATGCAGGGGAAAAAGGTAAATTAAAAATTTGTGACTTCGGGTGCACAGAATGGACTTGGTTAATCACCTTTGGTTCCTGGCACACATACTCATCATAGGTCCAGCATGGCCGGCTTATATTTATTCAATTATTTTAAATAATGCGATATTCACTTTTGAACACATCACCCAAAATAAGAGCTAGAAACCTGACCACAACCTAAATGTGAGCTACGTGTTCCTCTCCCCACCCCTTCCTGCCTCCTCCCAGCTGAGATCCCAAATTCAGTATCTGTCTTGACTTTGCTGTCGGTTATATAGTTTATTGTAACAGAAAAGGGAGTAGATTCAGAACACAGTTCTTAGCCTTCAGAGCAGAAGAGTTTGACTCCATGAATACATATCAAGGGTTAGTGGTACTCACTAGATCTTTATGAGGTGTGTTGGGGAAGGAGGGGAGGAAAGAGAGAAGAAAAGGTAAAAGCAAGATTCATTAGCAGTAAAGTGCAGGATTCAAAGAGCTGTTTGCCACTTAAGGAGTTGTTGTTGTGTGCCATTCGGTCATTTACGACTCATAGTGACCTGCAGGACAGAGTAGAACTACCCCCATAGAGTTTCCAAGGCTGTAAACGTTTAACGGAGTAGATCACCAGGTCTTCTCTCCTGAGGACTGGCTGGTGGTTTCGAACCGCCGACCTTTTGGTTAGCAGCCAAGCTGCTGTAACCATTGTGCCACCACGCCTCCTTTATTGAGTGGTAGAGCAGCATGTTGAAGATCAAATTTAAACGCCTTTTTTTCTGACAAGCCCTGCTGGGCTCCATTTGTATAAGTGACTTAATTCTGCACTGCTTCCTACCAAAGATGAGACCTTAGGCTGATGGCTGACTGTGACTAGAGCTGTACGCAATCTGATTCTTTGCGGACTAAACCTCAAAGTATTCTGACTTTTTTTCTTTTCTCACTGAGCTTTATTGTTCTTGTAAAAAAAATAAAAGCTATGCCTACCACAGACATATTTAAGCCATGTAGAAATCTACAAAAGAGAAAGCAAAAATCACTTGAGCCTATCGCCTGAGAATAATAGCTTTTTATCATTTTGGTAAGTATCTTTCTACGTATCTGTCCCTGCACAAATATACCTATGCAGATTAGATATAAACCTGGGCAAAGTTTACTTAAATAAGATTATACTATACATGCTGTTAGATAACCTATTTTATTCACTCGACAAGAGGTTATGGAAATCTTTCTTTATTAATTTTTTAATGACTGCAAAAAATTTCATTGTATTAAAAAAAAGTTGCCATCGAATCAATTCTGACTCATGGTAACCCCATGTGAGTCAGACTAGAACCGGGCTCCATAATGTTTTCAATGGCTGATTTTTCAGAAGTAGATTGCCAAGACTTGCTTCCAAGGCACTTCTGGGTGGACTCACACCACGAATCTTTTGGTTAGTAGCCAAGTGTATTAACCATTTGCACCACTCGGGGATTCTCCATTGTGTAAGTGTGTGATAATTTAAATAAATCCCTGATTGGTGGGCATTTAGGTTTTTGTCCATTCTCTCACTATGATAAATGATAATATTATGAATATCCTTGTGAATTTAGCTTTTCTCATTTGTGAGATTACCTCCTATGAGTAATGAATAAATTCCTATAAATTGTTGGGTCAAAATATATACACATTTTAATACAAAAATCAAACTTCCCAATGGGAAAATTTACATTCCCACTAGCACTGAATGAAGAATATTCATTTTCCCACAACTTTGCTAAGATCCTGGGTAACCTGGGGTCAATATTTTTAAACTACCAATCTGATAAGAGAAAAATGATAAATCATTTATTCTTTTCTATTTGCATTTCCTTTACTATTAGTGAAAAAAAAAAACAGGCTTTAGCATCAGATTTTCTTAGTTCAAACCCAGTTCTTCCACTTACTAGAGCAAGTTGCTCACCCTCTTACCTTAGTATTCGGTGAAATAGGCATACTATTTCATAGGGTCTTGTGTAGATTAATGCATTAACACATATAAAGCACTTAGAAAAAATCTGAAACATAGGAAGTGCTCAATAAGTATTAGAAATACTGATGATAATGATACTGCCAATGTTTCTGAGACTGTTTTATTTTCTTTTTCTTTTTTTATTGCTTATGTCCCTACCCACTTTTTTTGGAGGTTGTCTTCTTATTGATTTGTAACAACTCTTTGCATATGAAAGATATCACCCTTTTGTTTGTCATGTGTTTGTAAATACTTTCCCCAATTTTTCTTGTGTCTTTCTCCTTGATTTTTATTTCACATTTTAGTCATATAGAAGTTTTACTATTTCTGTAATAAAATTTATTAATCATTTTCTTTATGGTTTCAGGGTTTTGTGACATCTGAAGAGAGACTTTCTCCCCTAACTTCCTATCCCTAAGATGACAAAAATATCAATCTTTTTTTTTCTTCTACTACTTTTTGTTTGTTTGTTTGTTGTTTTAACCTTTCTTATTTCCACAGGACACTGGGAATTTTTAAAGACCAACCCTTTGGCTGACCATCTACAGTAACATTTAATTTTTCGGTTCACTCAGGAAATAATCCATAAAACTGAAATTTGTTTCTATTTTTTAATAGTTTTCCTAGAAAACTTCCTAAAACTTTATATATACTTCCTACCTTAGAAAACAAGGAAAACTATAGATAGACTAGCCTTTCTTGGTATCAGAATAATCATACTATGCATTAATTATTTTACTGTACTGAGAAGATGGATTAATATAGTTTGGAGACAATAGAAATAATCTCCAGTAACAGCCCCAGCCTGCTCAGTTTTTCCTCCTAGTATTTTTTTTATTTCTTTCTATCCTCCTATCTCAGCAACTTTAACTTTTCATTTTTGTCTGTAGGTCTATTTTACTTTCATTCTGTATGTACTCTTCTTGGAACTGAAAACTTCCAGGGTACCATATTTGTGAAATCAGTCACTTTGTTTTTTACGCAAACTCTTAAAACTTTCTTTTGTAAGATGGTAAAGAGCATGTGCTTTCAGACAGCTATTTCCTCCAACATTTTAAAGGCTTAGCATTTTAGGTTGCAGAGTTGTGCTGTGGAGAATTAGGAAATAAAGGCCAGGTAGGTGGGATGTCCCATTACAAAATGGTGACATGATGCACCTATGTTTTGTCTTATTTATGGTTCGATCACTTGGACCCGGTACATAGTAAAATTTCAATAAATATGAATGAATAAATGAAATGGAGACAATTATGTGCCATAGGAGGAACCATTGTTATTTCTTTTCCAAACTTCCTGCCGGTCAATAGGAAATTCTACCAACACTTACACCTTCCCAGGGAACCAGTGATGGGAAAGTTGGTACTTCTGTCTCTGCTCCTCACTGGCTTTTCTCTATGTTTGGTGAGGTGGTGAGAATCTGAAGCATCAATCCATACTTCCCTTCAGGACTGGTAAGCTTAGTAAACATCAATGCTCATAAATGGCATAAATTTTTGACTCTTTCTTAGGAGGTGCTCCCTGCAAGCTGCATTCATTCACCTTCCAGCTCCTCCTTTTCTATGCAGAAAGCACACCTGGGGAGACCTGTTCCCATGGGAGCAGTGCCAGTCATACCACACTCTGCTGGGATCAGAGTGTTTGTGTAGTTTAGAGAAGTAACAGCAGGCGGCTCACTTGGGTTACAGGTTCACGCACAGCAGTAAAGCTCAGACGTTAACCTCTGCCTGACTCCTTTGTACAATTCATTTTAGAGCCCAGAGAGGAGAGTGGTGTGATTAATTGGCTTCTTCAACCACATCCGTAGAAATAATCCAGAACTGTAAGCATTAGAGAGAATGTGAACAGAATGTTCGTAGTGCAGATGGAGGAAAAGGCAGAGCATGAGGGAGGAGACAGTGAGTTAGTCCCTCAAAAAGACTGTCTTCTGATGAATTCTTTTGGCTTTTCCTGGTGGGACAGAAAGAAATTGCTTAATGATAATTCTGTCCATTTCCCCCTCTTCCCTCTTTTTCCCTTCCTCCTCAGATACATAGAGAATTTCTCAAAGTGCTGGTTGTGATCATTTCTCCCCAGGACATGTGGAAAGAAGAACAAATGTCAATTTTATTTATACAATTTTATATGTAATTACGTATTGTGATTTTTAAAAATAAAACTTAACCAAACATTTCCAATCATTGCTGACATGTGCAAAAATGCTTTAGTTCTTGCAACCTACAGATTGGGAGAAAAGATTTGGGAACCATATATCTGGTAAGGGTTTAATATCCAGACTATATAAAGAACTCCTACAACTCAACAACAAAAGAACAAACAACCCAATCAAAAAATGGGCAAAGGTATGCGCACTCATGTTTACTGCAGCATCATTCACAATAGCAGAAAGATGGAAACAACCTAGATGCCCATCAACAGATGACTAGATAAACAAATTATGGACATACACACAATGGAATACTACACAACAATAAAGAACGATGATGAATCCGTGAAACATCTCACAACATGGATGAATCTGAAGGACGCTACGCTGAGTGAAATAAGTCAATCACAAACAGACAAATACTGTATGGGACCACTACAATAAAAATCCAAGAAAAGGTTCAGACACAGTAAAAAACAATCTTTGATGGTTAAAAGGAGGGGCAGGGTGGGGAGGAGAAATCACAAACTAGATCTAGACAAGTGTTAACTTTGGTGAAGGAAAAGACAATATGTAATATAGGGGAAGTCAGCACAACTGGACCAAGGCAAAGTCATAAAAGCTTCCTAGACACATCCAAACACCTTGAGGGACCGAGTTACTGGGACTGAGGGCTGGGGACCATGGTCTCAGGGGACATCTAAGCCAATTGGCATAACATAGTACATAAAGAAAATGTTCTACATCCGACTTTGGTGAGTAGCGTCTGGGGTCTTAAAAACTTGCAAGCGGCCATTTAAGGTATCTCTATTGGTCCAAGCACATTTGGAGCAAAGGAGAATGAAGAAAACCAAAGACACAGGGAAACATTAGTCCAAAGGACTAATGGACCATATGAACCACAGCCTCCACCAACGTGAGCCCAGAAGAACTAGATGGTGCCTAGCTATCACCACCAACCGCTCTGACAGGAATCACAAGAGAGGGTCCAGGACAGACCAGATTTACTGGTCTGACGGTGACTGGAGGAACCCCTGAGACTATGACTCTTGGAAAGTCTGCTAACTCAGAACTAAAGCCACTCCCGAAGTCTACCTTTTAGCCAAGGATTACACAGGCCTATAAAACAAACAACAACACAAGTGAGGAACATGCTTCTTATTTCAGTCAAGTATACAAGACCAAACGGGCAACACCTGCCCAAAAGCGAAGATGAGAAGGCAGGAAGGGACAGGAAAACTAGATCAATGGACACTGAGAACCCAGGGTGAAAAGGGAAAGGGGGAGAGTACTGACACATTGTGAGGACTGCAACTAATGTTACAAAAAAATCTGTGTTTAAATATTTTTAATAAAAAACTAATTTGCACTGTAAATCTTCACCTAAAACACAATTAAAAAAAATTTAAATAGGCAAAGGACTTGAATACACGTTTCAACAAAGAAGATATGCAAATGGCCAATAATCACATGAATAGATGCCCAACTTCATTAGTCATTAGGAGATGCAAGTCAAAACCACCATGAGATACAATTTCCCCCCCATTAGGATGGCCTGGTGGTGCAGTGGTTAAGAGCTATGGCTGCTAACCAAAAGGTCAGTAGTTCAAATCCACCAGCCACTCCTTGGAAACCCTATGGGGCAGCTCTACCCTGTCCTATATGGTCACTATGAGTCGGAAGCAACTCAGTGGCACACAACAACAGCAGGATGGCTATTATCAAAAACACAGAAAACAACAGTGTGGCAGGGGTGGGGAGAAATTGGAACCCTCATCCATTGCTGGTGGGATTATAAAATGGTACAGCTGCTGTGGAAAACACTTTGGTGGTTCCTCGGAAAGTTAAACATAGAATTACCATATGACCCAGCAATTCCACTCCCAGGTATATACTCAAAAGACTTGAAAGCAAGGATACAAACAGATACTTGTACTCATTGCAGCACTATTAACAATAGCCAAAAGGTATAAACAGCCTAAATGCCCATCAACAAATAAATGGATAAACAAAATATAGCACATACATACAAATGAATATTATTCAACCATAAGGAGAAATAAAGTCCTGATACATGCTACGTGGATGAAACTTGAAAACATTATAATTCTCATGGAGTCAGTTCTGACCCATAATGATCCCATGTGTGTCAGAGTAGAACTCTGCTCCATAGGGTTTTCAATGGCTAATTTTTCAGAAGTAGATAACTAGGCCTTTCTTCTAAGGTGCCTCTGGGTGGACTTGAACATCCAACCTTTCGGTCAGCAGCTGAGAGTGTTAACCATTTGCACTACTGAGTTGAACATGTAAAAAAGATTGAAATGGCATACGTTTTATTATACATATTTTACCACAATAAAAAATATTTTAGTTCTAGAGATTATTCTATTTTATCTCCTAAGCAAGATAGTTGGTGCCCTGGTTGCACAGTGGTTAGAGAGCTTGGCTGCTAACCAAAATGTCAGCAGTTAGAATCCACCTTGTAAACCCTACGGGTCAGTTCTACTGTGTCCTACAGCATCTCTGTGAGTCGGAATCAACTCGATGGCAATAGGTTTGGTTTTTTGGTAAGCAAGATAAAGCAACTTGATTGTTGTTTTTATTATTGTCAATATTATTATTAGAAGAGGAGGACAAAGAAGAAAGACAAGAAAGCAAAAAATTAGTACGTCCTATTTTTGATAACTTTGATTACTAAGGTGCGCCTGACCTAAGCCATGCATACAAAAGGAGGACAATGAAAAAGGAAGACTGATGTAAAATTGATGCATTTGAACTATGGTGTTGGCAAAGAATATTGAATATACCATGGACTGCCAGAAAAACAAACAAATGTGTCTTGGAAGAAGTACAGCCAGAATGCTATTTAGAAGCGAGGATGGCAAGATCACTTACTTCAGACATGTTATCAAGAGGAACCAATCCCTGGAGAAAGATATAATGCTTGAAAAACGAGGGCAGTGTACAGGAGGAAGACCCTCAATGAGATGGATTGAGACAATGGCTGCAGCATTGGGCTCAAACGTACCTACTATTGTGAGGATAGCACAGACCTGAGCAAAGTTTCCTTTTGTTATACATAAGGTCACTGTGAGTCAGAAGGACCTCTGGTGGTATGGTGGTTAAGTACTCTGCTACTAACTGAAAGGTTTGTGATTGAAACCTACCAGCCACTCCGTGGGAGAAAGATGTGGCAGTCTGCTTCCATAAAGATTACAGCCTAGGAAACCCTATGGGGCAGTTCTACTCTGTCCTACAGGGTCACTGTGAGCTGGAATCAACTCAACAGCAAACAACAATACAACGACAACATGAGTCAGAACTAACATAATGGCACCTAAAAACAACAACTTTTTTTTTGTACTTTAGATGCAGGTTTACAGAACAAACTAGCTTCTCATTAAACTATTAGTACACATATTGTTTTGTGACCCTGGTTACCAACCTCAAGACATGTCAACACTCTCCCCTTCTCGACCTTGGGTTCCCTATTACCAGCTTTCCTGTCCCCTCCTGCCTTCTAGTCCTTGCCCCTGGGCTGGTGAGCCCCTTTAGTCTCGTTTTGTTTTATGGGCCTCTCTAATCTTAGGCTGAAGGGTAAACCTCAGGAGTGACTTCAGTACTGAGCTAAAAGGATGTCTGGGGGCCATACTCCTGGGGTTTCTCCAGTTTCTGTCAGGCCAGTAAGTCTGGTCTTTTTTTGTGAGTTAGAATTTTCTTCTACATTTTTCTCCAGCTCTGTTGGGGACCCTCTGTTGTGATCCCTGTCAGAGCAGTCAGTAGTGGTAGCCAGGCACCATCTAGTTGTAATGGACTCAATCTGGTGGAGGCCGTCGTAGTTGTGGTCCATTAGTCCTTTGGACTAAT
>NW_004444003.1:1233568-1252318 GCF_000243295.1 Trichechus manatus latirostris
TACCATAGTTTGTTTATCCATTCATCTGTTGATGGGCATCTAGGTTGTTTCCATCTTTTTGCTATTGTGAACAATGCTGCCGTGAACATGGGTGTGCATATGTCCATTCATGTGATGGCTTTTATTTCTTTAAGATATATTCCTAGGAGTGGGATTGCTGTATCTTATGGTATTTCTATTTCTAGCTTTCTAAGGAAGCGCCATTATCATTTTCCAAAATGGTTGTACCATTTTGCATTCCCACCAGCAGTGCATAAGAGTTCCAATCTCCCCACAGCCTCTCCAACATTTGTTATTTTCTGTTTTTTTGATTCATGCCCGTAATGCCAGGGTGAGATGGTATCTCATTGTGGTTTTCATTTGAATTTCTCTAACGGCTAGTGATCTTGAGCATTTCCTCATGTGTCTGTTAGCCACTTGAATGTCTTCTTTGGTGAAGGGCCTGTTCATTTCTTTTGCCCATTTTTTAATTGGATTATTTGTCTTTTTGTTGTAGAGGTGTTAGGTTTTCCTGTATATTTTAGAGATCAGAACTTTGTCAAATTTCTCGTAGCCAAAAATTTTTTCCCAGTCTGTAGGTTGTCTTTTTACTTGCTTGGTGAAGTCTTTTGATGAGCGTAATAATCTTAATTTTTAGAAGATCCCAGTTATCTAGCTTATCTTCTGGAGTTGGTTTGTTGTTAGTTATGGTTTGTATCCTGTTAATGCCGTGTATTAGGGCCTCTAGCATTGATCCTATTTTTTCTTCTATGATCTTTAGTTTTGGGGTTTATATTTAGGTCTTTGATCCATTTTGAATTAGTTTTTGTGTATGGTGTGAGGTATGGGTCCTGTTTCATTTTTTTGCAGATGGACATCCAGTTTTGCAAGCACCATTTGTTAAAACGACTGTCTTTTCCCCATTTGATGGACTTCGGGCCCTTGTTGAAAATCAGGTGACTGTAGGTGGATGGATTTACATCTGCGTTCTCAGTTCTGTTCCATTGGTCAATGTATCTGTCATTGTACCAGTACCAGGCTGTTTTGACTACTGTAGCTATAGGTTCTGAGGTCAGGTAATGTGAGTCCTCCTGCTTTATTCTTCTTCTTCAGTAGTGCTTTGCTTATCCAGGACCTCTTCCCTTTCTGTATAAAGTTAATGATTAGTTTTTCCATCTCTTTAAAGAACGCTGTTGGTATTTGGATCAGGATTGCATTGTATTTATCAAAGACGAACTGTGGTAGCAAGCAGTCCCCTACTTCTGACATCAGGAGTGGCATACTTTTAGCAACTTGAGCCTGGTCACACTCTGGGATGACAGTAGAGGACACACACCAGACTCTGGCTTTTGGATTTTCACATTAGGGCAAGCATGGAGTCAGGTCACCCTGGCTGCTACTCTAATGCTGCTGCTCATTATAATTGTGTTCACCTGGCTTCCCTGATGGCTGCGTGTTGCCAACTGGCTTCTATAATTTCAGGATCCCATCACCCTCCTTGCTATCCAAGATCCCAGTTCTGTAACAGCATCTCCTCTCATAAGCCTAAACCCACTCTGAGCTTCACAGAGGTGCTGGTGCCCCTCTCAACGGTACATTCCTTATTACTTTGTTAAATGGAATGTTCTTCAGTCTCTCCCCTGCAACATAGTTATTTAGTGATGTCTTGGATTGAATTGTGTCCCCAAAAAATATCTGTCAACTTGGTTAGGTCATGATTCCCAGTACTGTATGATTGTGTACCATTTTGTCATCTGATGTGATTTCCCTATGTGTTGTAAATCCTATCACTGTGATGTAATGAGATGGATTAGTGGCAGTTATATTGGTGAGATCTACAAGATTAGATAGTGTCTTAAGCCAGTCTCTTTTGAGATATAAAAGAGAGAAGCAAGCAGAGAGACATGGGAACCTCACACCACCAAGAAAGCAGTGCCAGGAGCAGAGCATATCCTTTGGACCTGAGGTTCCTGTGCTGAGATGCTCCCAGACCAAGGGAAGACTGATACATCACAAGGACCTTCTTTCAGAGCCAACAGAGAGAGGAAGCCTTCTCCTGGAGCTGATGCCCTAAATTTGGACTGTGAGAGAATAAACTTCTCTTTGTTGAAGCCATCCACTTGTGGTATTTCTGTTATAGCAGTACTAGATGACTAAAACATGTGTCCATCCGGCTCACTGAGGGTTTCCCTTGTTTTTGCTGATCCTCAACTTTATCAAACACAATGTCCTTGTCTAGTGATTGGTTTTTCCTGTGACGTGTCCAAAATAAGCTAGCCAAAGTCTTACCATCCTCACTTCTAAGGAACATTCTGATCGTGTTTCTTCTAAGATTAATTTTTCATTCTTTTGGCCCCTGTTAGTTTGGTTCATTTTTAGCTCTGAACCTGCCATGATGAAAAATCTTGTGTTGCCACCGACCGTTCTGACAGGGTCACAATAGAGGATCTCAGGTGGAGCAGGAGAAAAATGTAGAACAAAATTCAAATTCACAAAAATAGACCAGACTTACAGGTCTGGTGATGACTGGAGGAATCTCCGAGACTATGGCCGCTGGACACTCTGTTAACTCAGAACTGAAGCCACTCCTGAAGTCCACATTTCAGCCAAAGATTAAACACATCTATAAAACAATACCACATGTGAGGAATGTGCTTCTAGTTCAATCAAGTATATGAGACCAAATGGGCAACACCTGCCCAAAAGCATAGACAAGAAGGCAGGAAGGGACAGGAAAACTGGATAAATGGACACTGAGAACCCAGGGTGAAAAAGGAATGGGGGAAAGTGCCAACACATTGCAGGGATTGCAACTAATTTCATAAAACATTTGTATATAAAATGTTTGAATGAAAACCTAATTTGCCCTATAAACTTTCACCTATAACACCATATAATATTTTTTTTAAATCTTGTGTTATACATTACCTATTAACACAGGATTGGGGAAATTATTTCTGGCCCAAGGCCCTTAATCCTGTACCCAGTGTACTCAGTTGCTTATTTTTGCTTCTATTTTAACAGTTGAAGCCATCGGGAGCAGGATATGCAATATATGAGCCTCCAGAGTCTTTATAAAATCATAATAAGCCTTCCTGTTATCCAGAAATGCATGGAAAATTGCTGCAAGTCACACCATTTTGTTGTAGAAACTAACGCTGAGTTGTTGTCTTTCATTTTAAATTTCTAAATATCTTTCCCCTCGACTTCCTACTCCCTTCACCCAGAGCTGACGTGAGGGAAGAGAAATCGAGGCTGCTAGCCAAGGAACCCTAGTGGCACAATGGTTAAGTGCTCAACTGTTAACTGAAAGGTTGGCAATTCAAATCCATCTAGCGGCTCTGTGAGAGAAAGATCTGGTGATCTCCTCCCATAAAGATTACAGCCTAGAAAACCCTATGGGGCAGTTCTACTCTGTCACATGGTGTCACTATGAGTCACAATCAACTCGACAGCATCTAACAACAGCCCTGTTGCTGAGGTTTGGATGGGTTGGGGTGGTGTAGAGGAAAGCTCTGGTGGCAGGAGCTGTGTTGGAGGCATCATCTGGGAGAAAAAAAACAGGAGCCTGGTACTCAGAAACAGCTACGCCACCCCAAATACCAGGACACCAAACTTGAGTCACAGTAACACATTAATTGACTACAGAATCTCATCTCTCACCCTCTGAAAATCCTCAGTTATCTCATCTTGTTAACGGATGAATATAGGATTCAAGGATGACCCATGGGGTTTTGACCTGAACACCTGGAGTGAAGGTGGGGTCCCTTCCTTCTCCTATACTTACCATTGCCACTCATCTTTTGATGGCGTCTCCTTTGGCTTGACCACATTGTTTTTCAGTGTTTAATCTCATATTTGTTGCTGTTGTTAGGTGTCGTTGAGTCGATTTTCGACGCGTCTCCTTTGGCTTGACCACATTGTCTTTCAGTGTTTAATCTCATATTTGTTGCTGTTGTTAGGTGTCGTTGAGTCGATTTTCGACTCGTGGTGACCCCACGTGACAGAGAAGAACTGCTCCATAGGATTTCCAAGACTATAATCTTTATGGGAGCAGATTGCCACATCTTTCTCCCTCAGAGCCATTGAGTAGGTTCAAATCACCAGCCTTTCTGTTACCAGTTGAGTGCTTAACCATTTGTGCCACCAGGGCTCCTAATCTCATATTACCTGGATACAAGTGCTGTTGGGAGGGGACATTGTGACTACCTGTGACAGTCACCTAGAAATACACAGTGATTAATTTCAGAATTTTCTCCGATGCATCCTCCAGGGTCCTCGTGTTTCCAATCCCCCAATGGCTAATGTTCAGGGTCATCTAAAGTGAGCACCTAATTCCGAAATTTGCTCCCAAGGTCCTAACCTTTGTGCGTGTGATTCCAGGAGGACAAAGGAAACTCAGCATATTGAAGAGTTACTGCCATTATTAGCATTTGTTTAGAGCTTTCAGACTGTGCAGTGCACATAGTCACATTTCATCACCTGAAGAACTGTGTAAGGTAGTTGTTATTTTCATTCTATTTTTAAGAAACGAGGAAAGTGAGTCTGAAAAAGACAATTGGCCAAAGTCCCACAAATACAAAGTGGCCAGAAGAGGGCGCCAATGAGTCCACGATCTCTGGCGCTCTCTCGTGTTCCCTCTTTCTTGTGTTGTCTCTCTCTTTCCTTCTGTCTCGTGTTTTCTCTCTCGGGTTCTCTCTCTCCCCTCTCCCCTATCCTGTAATGCTAGGAAGAGGGAACTTGAAGTTGTAGAATCTCCTGAGTGTTGTAATCACTTGCCTACTATTTTGATTTGGTTTGAGGAGGTTTAAACCTAAATTTTCCTTCTCAATTTTATTTCCTTGGTTATTTGAATTACTGCTGTCCTGAAAACTTGCTTAAATATTCTTGTTCCTTCTTATATTATTTTAATTTTCCTGTTACAATTAAATATACATCTTAATAAATCTACCTACTTGTTGGTCAGCCATGGAGAACTGGATTTTTCCCACTCCTGAACAGTCCTTGCTCATATCAGATCTTCTCCAGCTTACTGGAAACTTCCTGCATTTCTGGCACAACCTTGGAAGAATAAACCATGTACAGACTACAGTGCCAAAAAGGAGCCCTAGTGGTGCAATGATTAAGTGCTCAGCTATTAACCAAAAGGTTGGCAGTTCGAATCCACCCAGTAGCTCCATGGGAGAAAGACCTAGTGATCTGCCCCCATAAAGATTACAGCCTAGAAAACCCTATGGGGCAGTTCTACCCTGTTACATGGGATCATTATGAGTTGAAAATCAACTCCATGGCACCTAACAATAGCAACAATAGTGCCAAAATCTTATTCTGTCCTTTTTCCTTTTCAGATTTTCCTACATAATTGCCACACACACACACACCCCCCCCCCGCCCCCTTTCAGCTCTCAAGACCTCAGCATACATGGTTACTTTAGGGATAAATTTCAAAATTCTAGGAAAGATTTTCTTTTTATCCCTTGCCCCCTCTTAACCCCAGGTTTTAACACTGACCAGTGTAGCATAAGGAGTTTTTCTAGGGCTTAGTCCTTAAAGGCTGGAGCCTGGAGTCCTTTGCGGCGCCCCGTCTGTGGCAACTCCTCAGCCACACGGCTTCTCTTCTCTTTCACAGGGGACAGATGGTGTGCTCAGTGGGGGAGTAACCGAGCAGATGTGAGCAGCTATCTTCAGGTTGTGGGGGAGAGGAACAAGGCCATGTGCTCCAAGGAAGCATAAAATGACCTGTTTTCGCATCCCAGCATCCCCGCATCTAGCGAAGGACAATCCTATTCTTACGGCAGCCACATTTCAAATGCAATGTGTGCAATTCCAGAGTTGTGGATAAACCTATTTCCCTCCTTGTTTCAGGCTCATTTCACCAATCATTAACTTTGTGAGGTTTTGTATTTGGGGGGAGGGCATTGGGTTATTGTAAAATCATATGGAAGTCTTCTGTCCGCTGTAGACTGAGTCTTTTCAAGTTATTACAAGCCTCAGTGCTATTTAAATCTTCTGCAGTGGAATGCATTTTCCTTTTGGTTTCTTAACGAGCTGTCTTTGACGCTATACTTCAAGAGTAGGAAAACTTCACTTCCTAATCCTTATTCCACATTCCTTCTCTCCTGTTCATTTTCTTTTTTTCCCATGCAATATCCTTCTCGACATTTCTTCCCCCAGTCTTCAAAGCTTTTCTGCGTGGATTATCTTATCACCAAAAATTATGTGGGTAGCACCCACCTGCAAATCACAGTGTAATATTGTAATCATAAATATTACCATTTTTCATGATAAACTCCGTAGACAGCTGGTCTGCACACAGTTCCTTTATTTCCCCCTAGAGTCCCTGGGTGGTGCAAATGGTTAAGCGCTCAGCAACTAACCAAAAGGTTGGCAGTTTGAATCCACCCTGAGATGCCTTGGAAGAAAGACCTGGCAATTTGCTTCTAAAAGGACACAGCCATGAAAACCCAGTGGAGCACGGTTCTATTCTGAGACACATGAAGTCGCAATGTGTCAGAATCGGTTGGCTAGGTGTGGGCTGCAGCTCCCACTGAGGATTGTATTTGCAACTTTGCTTTTCTTCAGTGCCAAACACCTAAGTCCTTGCTACAAGTCTCCCATTCTTCTCATGTTCTTGGTATTAGCCCTTCCTTCTTCTGTAATAGAAGCTTTGGAGTCAGGAAAAATGGCAGCTTCCTGTTCCGCCTGAACTGTTTATTATGTTTAATTAACTCCTCTATGGTGATTTCTGTTTTTATTGGCCAGGATAACATTCATATTTGGAAACTTAGTTTTTGGTTATGGTTGAATTCTAAAATAGTTACCAGTGTATGTCTTGTGTGTATGTGTGTGTGTGTGTGTGGTTTAGCCCACAAAAAAAGACTATTACTACCTACATTTCTATTACCCAGAAGGCAGCTTACAGGTGGTGGTGGACTGTGAAAGCTCAAGTAAAAAGACATTTAAATTCCCGCCATGGAAGTGGAAGGGCATAAATGACACTGTCGTTCTCTGCAACAAATATGTATATGTGACAAACAAAAAGACAAAACTATGTGAGGCAGGTCATGTTTCAAAGGAGAAGAAAAACTTAGGACCTAACACACAAAGAATTGCCATACTTTTAGATGCCTTCTTCACCTAGCACCAAGTAAGAGTTAAAGAAGTAATTAGCCAGCCAGTTCAGAATTGCTGGTTTTGCTCCTACGTATCTCTCATACGCTTATCCACATGGGAAATACCCTGAAAGTGCCTTATCCAAGGAGTCTAGTCTTCCAGAAGGTTTTTCTCCACTGTAATAGCAACCACAGTCATCAGGCATTGGGAAGTTAGGTAGATATCACTTCATCCTGCAGCTAGCGTCCAATACCAGCAAGCTGTGGGCACCCACTATCCCTAATCACCAGCTGTACTCCTCAGATTATTTCTTTGTAAGTCCCAGAAAGCTTCATTCAAAATGGCTTAAGGAGCAAGAAAAGGAGTTTATTGGCGCAACTAGTCAAAGTCCAAGAGAGAGTTCAGTTTATACACTGGCTGGATTCATGGGCTCACTGTCTTCCTGCTTTGGCTCCATTCTTATGTTCTAACCTCATGGTTGCAAGATGGCTGCCAGCAGTTACAGCTTACATCCTCTCCTCTCATTAATTGCAGTTGGAAGGAGCCTGCCTGTCTCTCAAGAGTTCAAATAAAATAAAGTTCTAGAATTCAGTCTGACTTAGATGGCTGAATGTAGTCTCATTTCTGAACGTGGCTGGGGAGACAGATTTGTGGTACTGATTGGCCAGTCCTATATCACATGTCCACTCTTGGAGCAAGTCCTAAACCACGTAGGCTGATAACAGAGTGAGGGAAAATAAGGGGCCAGTCCCTGGAGAAAGAGATCATGCTTGATAAAGTAGAGGGCCAGTGAAAAAGAGGAAGACTCTCCACAAGATGGATTGACACAGTGGCTGCAACAATGGGCTCAAACGTAACAACAATTGTGAGGATGGCCCAGGACCAGGCAGCATTTTGTTCTGTTGTACATAGTGTCACTATGAGTCAGAACTGACTCCACGGCACCTAACAACAACAACAACATTACCAAATAAAAGGGGATCAGATGTCTCGCAGGCAAAACAGCAAATGTGCACTATCCCTAACTCCAGCAAGGCTCTAGTGCCTCGGAGGTGACCAGTCTTTCTGGGAGGATCTGCAGCTGCCTCCATGGAGCAGAAGTTGAACATATATGGTTTATTGCAGAACTTCTGAGGTAGATTTGAAATTCAACTCACTCAGTTAATGTCTCTCCTACCCATTCTCCTGGGTGCTAAGCCTGTTTTTGCATGTTTGTAACTCATATATAACTACTCCTAGTAGCGCCAGTGGGAAAGCGTCAAACAATAGCACAAAAGGGTAAGATTCTTAAGTTTGCAAAAACATCAAATAAACAAAGCAAAAATTCCTACATCCAAGAGTCTTTCCCTTCACCTACTCCCAGATGAGTGCCAATGGGAATTTTTGCTTTGTTTATTTGATGTTTTTGCAAACTTAAGAACCTTACCCTTTCATGCTATTGTTTGATGCTTTCCCATTGCGGCTCCTAGGAGTAGCCTGTCAGCATATGCAGAGTAAGAACTTGGGCTCCTCCTTGTGGCTTGTACCCCATTCCTCCACACGGAACTTCTACCTTATGACTAAATTTCTCCAGGTCCCCATCTCCCATCGTTCCTCACCAGGACAAACCATCCTCCTCAGAGAAATATACTCAAGATGACTGCTCACAGGTCAGCCAACACAATCACCCCAGGTAAGGGCAGATGCTTGGAAGGAAGGGTGAGCAGACAAAGTGCTGGAGATGATGCCTAACTCTTTCAGAGAGTGGTGACTCAAAAAATATTTATGTGAAAAAGATTATTTTTAATCAGCAAAAGTGTTGCGGTTATATAACACCTTTCTTTAAATATAGTTGAAAGAATAATTCTTGAATAAGATCATATGTACACCCAAACCTAAGATTCCTGTCATTTAATCTGAAGTGTTTCCAGTCAATCAAATCTATTTATATTAGTCAGTAGGTAAGTCAGTGGCATTATTGAAAGTCAACTCTGGGCAAGGCATTGTAAGGTCTTGAGGAAAACACAAACATATAAAAGACAAGGTCCCTTCAAGGAGCTTGTAAGTTAGGAAGACAAAACATTGTTGTGGAAAAGATGTCACATTCAGATTTTCAGATAGACTATTTTGAGTTTATTTCAAATGACTGAAGAATGCCTTCTTTTGAGGAGAAGATTCTGGAAAGCTGTTGTATACATAACTCTTTACCTAAATACTGATGTCAGAACCTAAAAATAGTGTGCTTTCAGAGGTCAAAAGTTAACACAAACATTCCCAGAAAACAAAGCCAGATGTATAGTTTTGACTGTTAGAGACAAAGTATGTGCATGTTAGGCTATGCAGACCCCAACTCATTTTAGGATCTGGCTGTGCATATGTTCTGTACATGGGCTAACCTGTATGTACAGAACAGTTGTTTCTAACACATGACAACAGATGATTATAATAATTAAAGTAGTGGATGAGTGGAATGAACCTTACCTGCCAGAGAGCACTGAGGGCTACGGAGGTATGTAACTTGATCCACACCTTGAAGGACTGAAAGGATTTAAAAGAGCTGAAAGGAATGGGAAGGGCCTGCCAGGTTGAGGGTTAGCATTGGCAAAGTCCCAAGGTGGGAAGCCTTAAGTTTGTTTCAGGGTCCAGTGAGCAAAGTTATATACTGAAGTGAAGTATCCGTAGGGTTGTAGTGAGGGGGAAGTTCAGAAAGGTGAGATAGGGTCAGATTGGAGAGGGGCTCAAGTTGTCTTTTTAAACTTTGGGCCCATACTAAGTACTCAGTACACACTTGCTAATTCATCAGTTGAGCACCTGGGTAATGAAAATGGTTAACATGTTAACCAAAAGGTTGGAAGTTTTGAGTTCACTCAGGTGGCTGGGAAGAAAGGACTAGTGATCTCCTTTCGAGAAATCAGCCATTGAAAACCCTCTTGAGCACAGTTCTGCTCATTCCACTCTGACACACAGTTACCAGTTCCTGGAGGCAACTGGTAACTGGTAAGTCATTAATTAGTTCAATGTAGCAGAGATATATTTAGATGAACTGGAAGAAAATATTTCAAGGTAAAACATGATTTTTCACCTTGGCCAATAGGTATTGAAAGTCTACTTCGGGCCATTTTTATTTTTTTTAGGTGCAGAGACTATGTCAGCAAACCAGACAAAAGCCCTGCCCTCAGGAGCTTGTATTTTAGTTGAGGGTGGGGTAACAGATGGTAAGAAGCTGAATAAATAAATAAGATCTCAGACAGTGATAAGTGTTAGGAAGACAATAAAATGATAGAAAAATAACTTGGAGGATGAGGGTTACTTCAGATAGGGTGATCAGAAAGATCTTTGAGAAGGTGATATGACCAAGCTAAAGCTCTGAAGGGACGTGAGACACAATGATTCCTACACACAAAGGTCCACAGGATTCCCTTTGCTCTGCTGTGGGAGTCCCCTGTCCAACCACACCTTTAGCGCTAGACCTGCAGACACCTTCTCTTAGACAAACCCAGAGAGACCGTTCCCTCTGTTCTGTAAAGGTTTGTTGTTGTTAGGTGCCGTCGAGTCAGTTCCCACTCATGGCAACTTTATGTATAACAGAAAGAAACATTGCTCAGTTCTGTGTCATCCGCACAATTGTCGTTATGTTTGAACCAGTTGTTGTATTGTGACAATCCATCTCGTGGAGGGTTTCCCTGACCCTCAACTTAGTTACCAAGCATGAAGTCCTTTTCTAGAAACTGGTCTTTCCTGATGACATGTCCAAAGTAAGCAATAAGAAGTCTTGCCATCCTTACTTCTAAGGAGCATTCTGGCTGTACTTCGTCCAAGACAGACTTGTTCATTCTTCTGGCAGTCCTCGGTATATTCAATATTCTTCGCCAACCTCACAATTCAAATATGTCGATTCTTCTTCAGTCTTCCTTTTTCATTGCCCGAGTTTCACATGCATATGAGGCAATTGAAAAGAGTATGGCTTGGGTCAGGTGCACCTTAGTTGTCAAAGTGATATCTTTGCTTTTTAACATTTTAAGGAAGTCTTTCGCCTCAGATTTTCCCAAAGGTAGCAGTGTATCACATAGACTAGGTGGGTGACTTTAAGTCGGTCCATCATTGTGCTTTAAGTTTTTGCTTTCTTGTCTGTGAAACAGAAGGGCTGAACTGGACCAGTTCTCTCCATTTCCTTTGAGTCCTAGCATCCCAAGACTCCATGATTCCTACCGTTGCATTTCCTGTCCAGAAATACAGAGAAGACACCAGAATCATTTAAGGGGGCCACTGGATATGTTTAGTTGTCCTGGAACCGAGAGTTGGGGTGACAGGCAAGATATAACATCCGGCCACTAGGCCCTAGGGCTCTGTGGTGAGGTAGTAACTTGGTGTTCAGCATCTATGCCTCTTCCTTCTGGTGTGCTATCTCGTATATCTTTTTTTTTTTTTTTTTAAATGTTGTGTCCAGACTTCCTTGCAGTTAACCTTCTGGATGTGAATTGGATTCTACCAATTAGATACTCTTAGTAGAGGTTTAGGAGTCCTGGGTGGCTCCAATGGTTAAGCACTGGACTACTAACTGAAAGGTTGGCAGTTCAAACCACCCACGGGCACCTTGGAAGAAAGCCTGGCAACCTGCTTCTGAAAGGCCACTGCTTTGAAAACCCTATGGAGCAGGTCTGCTCTACACACAAGGGGTCGCCATGAGTCAGAATCGACCAGATGGCAAACAACAACCCCAGGAGAGATTTGGAAGGCAAACGTGAGATGGGGCTTGCGTCTAGCCAAGCACTGGCCTGGACGTGCTGGGCTTTTCTACAGCAGCGTTCCTGTGTCTGGTCACTGGCAGGGAGGGTGGCAAGAAGCAAGGCTTGCAGATCCCTGGACACAGCAACAGTGCAGGTTCCTGAATGCAGCACTTGCAAGGGCAGCTTTGTTGCGCCGCTTTTCTGACTGGGGCAGAGGTCGTAGCAGCACCCGGAGCAGTGCTGTTTTGGGAGGCTTTCCTGGAGGCCTCGCCTACCCCCTCCTCCAGCCCTTCCACAGCTGTTGTGAGCACCAATTTCCCTGCAAAAAATTCCTTTCTGCTTAAAAAGCTAGGAAGGTTTCCCTTTCCGTCAACTGAGCCCTGACTGATGGAGGCTCTAACTTGTGTTCAGAAAAAGGAAAAGCTATTTCAGACCATAGTTATTAAAGTCTTTATTACTTATGCCTCCCCCAACCAGAATAAATAGAAACACCCAAGGTTCCCAAGAACTACCACTCCCTGCAGTAAGAACCTTACCCCCTCTGCGCACATCCCTGCTCTCAGGAATACATTTTCCCTTAGTCTGCATTTAAGTAGGGGTCAGGTATAGTTATATTAGAACTATTTGCCCCACAGTTAGACACATGACTGGGTAGAGAGGTTAACAATCAGAATTTATGACATTAAGTGAGAAATACCACTAGCTTACGAATACTTATTCGAGTTACAAAATCCATTTGTAAAACCAAGAACTCTTATATTTGCACACAAAACCAAACATTTCAAGGATTATGAAGGAATGACTTTTTTTTCCCTCCTCTTCCGTTTTTGAAAAAAAACCATCAGTTTTCACTCAGTACTTCCCAAACAGGAAAATAGGGAGTTTGAGCCCACTTTTATTTTTTTGTTTTTATTATTTGTCATCGATTTTTTGTTTATTTATTTATTTATTTTGCTTTCTGAAGATTTTTAGAAGAATATGACTATAAAATATTCACTGAAATTTACATGAAACTTTTAAATATATACAAATAAATTTCTTTTTGCCCCTGAGAGCCTCAGCCTCCTCAGAAGATTGAGGTACAAGGAAACACCAGCATACGCAGTGTATCCCTGGTTAAGACTCAACAGGGAGAATTTCAGAGACAAAGGGGATAATACAGCACATCCAATCCCTTCAGATTACACAGAAAACGATCTCTTAAAGCCATTTGTATTCAAGGCAAAACCCAAAAACCAAACCCGTTGCTGTGGAGTCTATTCCAAATCATACCTACAGGACAAACTAAAACTGCCCCATAGGATTTCCAAGGAGCAGCTGGTGGATTCGAACTGCTGACCTTTTGGTTAGCAGCAGAGCTCTTAACCACTGTGCCACCAGGGTTCCAGTATTCAAGGCAAATGCCCAGAAAAATCATCTCCTCACCCTCGTTTCCATGTTTACGGAGCCTGTAATGAAGGAAACTGTTAGAGTACGCTTTGGGGAGAGAAACTTTGCTTAATAATTAAACAGGTTAAGGCATTGAAATCTGAAGGCCTAGCAATCTGCTTCTGAAAAATCAGCCGCTAAAATCCCTATGGAGCACAGTTCTACTCTGACACACTAGGTGGCTGTGAATCAGAGGTGACTTGAAGGCAACTAACTGTATTTTTAGGGTGTTAAATGTTCCGGCAGGTAGCTTTGAGTCAAGAGTCTGAACATTAAACAAAGAGAGGAAATAAGGAGAAAGAAAAAGAAAACAAAAGGAAAGGAGAGAAAGGATAGGAAAGAATAAAAAAGTACCACTCGAAGACTGACCTTGAAAATTGTCAAGTGATTAGGGGAACTTACGGCCTCTCGCACAGCTACAGGGGAAGCCCTGGTTGCACAGTGGTTAGTTAAAGCACTTGACTGCTAACTGAAAGGTTGGTGGTTTGAACCCATCAGCCACTCTGTGGGAGAAAAATGTGGCAATCTGCTTCCACAAAGATCACAGCCTCGGAAACCCTATGCGGTAGTTGTACTCTGTACAACCCCTGTAGGGTTGCTGAGAGTCAGAATTGACTCCACGGCAACAAGTTTGGTTTTGTTTCTTTGGTTAGCACAGCCATCTTTCCTCTATGTTGCAGGTACAGAATTCAGCATAAAACAGGAGTTTAATGAATGATAATCACCATCTTCATTTTGTCCATGATCTTCCTCTCTTTTCCCTGACTCTTCAAGTTTTCTATGAAAAACAAAACAAAGACTTGATTTTCTCTGCCTTGCTTGATGTCCTTTAAGTTCCAGTCTCTGAAGGCAGATCTGTAGTTACAGATAGACATTCCAAGTAGCATGTGGAAACTAACTTTTCTTGAGTCTACCAGTCTATATGGCTGTAATTTGATGAGTTGGCAAAGGGTTGAGCGGAAACTTCTTGCTCTAATGGAATAGGCTCACCAAAAGGAACATTGAACTAAAATACATTGCTGAGCAACTGGATTCTCTGTTAACCACTGTTGTTGTTGTTAGGTGCCGTGAAGTTGATTCCAACTCATAGCAACCCCACGTGACAGAGTAGAGCTTCCCCATACAGTTTTCTTGCCTTAACCTTTACAGGAGCAGATCGCCAGGTCTCACCCCATGTAGAACTGCCCCATAGAGTTTTCTTGCCTGTAACGTTTACGGGAGCAGATCGCCAGGTCTTTCTCCTGTGGAGTGTTGGGTGGGTTTGAACTGTTTGCACCACCCAGAGAGTCAACAGGTCATACAGAGGATCTGAAATTGCACTACCAGAGATTTGCTCTTGTAGGCTAATGTACGTTTGCAAATCTCACGTGAAGCTGACATCAGACATTCATTCACTGAATTATTTCCCTGAAAAGATGGCTGTCCTGGCTGAGAACCTGGATGAGAGAACGGAGGTTGTAGAAAGGAATGGAAGATGTCCTTGAAAGAAAGATCTCGTTGGAAAGTCAAGTTTGTGACCCAAACTTGATCTGACTAATCATTCAGTATTCATTAAAGACTCCTCCCACCCTTAAAAGCTCTAGAACTCTACACTAGGATCACAAACACCAGTGTTTTGAGTGAACAATAAGGTTTAGAAAAATGCTATAGAACAGGTTTTTTTTCTTTTTTAACTTTTTTATTTTGTCATATTGGGTCCTGGGCCACAATTAGAGGAGAATGTTGGGTTGGTTTAAACACATCAATTCCTTTACAGTCATTTCCTTATCCTTTTGTTTTTCAAATAGACAGCAAACACACTCTTGAAAATGGCAGTTGTTATTGTTACAATTTCCACCTATGGCTACATTTTATCTATCTTTAATAAACATCCCAGCAAACAGAAGCAGGGATGTTCATGACACACTTCCTGCTCTATGCAAGCCTCATAATAAGTTTGTTGCTTACTGGAAGCTTCTAATGGGGGTGAGGGGTGGGGTGGAGTAGGAAAAGGAGAAGGAAAGACATTGCCTCCTGAGGTGGATTCAGACAATTAAAATTCCACTGTATGGGCACCAACCTCAGGAAAGATTTCAATAGAATAAACAATCTTGGGCTAAGAAACCTTGACACTGCCTCTGAAACCAAGGTCTCTGGAACATTCAGACAGGAAAAGTTCTGTACCTGGCATCACTTCTTTTGGCAGAGCCCTCTGAAAATGATCCTAAAATGCTGCACAGTGAAGCAACTTCTAAGTAATTTCAAAGCAGTACAGTCATAAGTCATCCTTAGTCAAACAATCTGAGATTTTGATGACTGCAACAGTAAGAGTTCTAGAAGGAAAGAGCACTTCTAACTTTCATTGTTCTGCAAACCCCCCATCTCTAGCAGTGTTTCTTTTCCCCTGAAGTTACTACTGAGTGGGAGTCCGATTAGCAGAACATGAGGAAAAGCAAGCTATATTCTTTTATTCCAGTAAAGGATAAGTGTGATTATTTAATCCTTACCTAATTCTTGGTACTTGATACGCAAATGTATTTGTTGGTGTGATACAGCAGAATTTGTACTTGATTAGCTTCCCGACAGTAACTGGAAAATATCCATGTGATAAGGGACTGCACACTCAAGTAAAGCAGGGATAGAATTTGGGATGATACCTCAAGGGGCCACAGACCTCCTTTTGGCTTTGAGACTGATTTGCAGAGTGCACCGTGCAAACTATTTAACCTCTGTTTTACAATCAGTATCTGCAAAATGGGATGGGGGTGGGAGTTCTGAAACTATTCATAAAGCTTCAGTGTTGCTGAGAAGGTACATAAACTTCTCCAAAAGTGCTGTGTAGTCGAGGAAAGTTTTGTTACAGACACAATTACAGTAACAAAACCATCACCATCCACAGTCATGATTGTGACCCAAAGCTGATTGGACTATTCAGTTAGTGTTTATTAAAACTTGTTCCACTCTTAAAAGTTCTAGAAATCTACACCATGATCACAAACACCTGTGTTCTCAGTGAACACCGACTTAGAAAAATGGTATTGGACAGGTTTTGTTTTGTTTTTTTTTAACTTTTATTTCAAAATAATTATAGAATCACAAGAAGTTACAAAAACAGTACAGAGGAGTCCATATACCTTTCTTCCAGCTTCCCCCACCTCCCCTAATTGTAATACCTATATAACTATAGTACTTTAGCAAAGCTAGGAAATTGACATTGGTTTGATAGCATCAACTAGACTCAGACTTTACTGGGATTAGAACAGGTTTTTTAAAACAATCTGGACACAGCTAGAGGTATTTGCATGACATTTATCTTGGAGGCAACATGATATAGGGAATTCGAGCTTGCTGGCTCAGACCTGGATATTTTGGGCAAATTATTTAATTCCACTGAGCTTCGGTTTGTTCATCTGTATAATAGGAATAATAATACTGACCAGGTAAATTGTTATGAGGAAATACATCCAGTCAAGTGAGTGGCATAGATTATGGATCAGAAAATTATTAGTTTCCTTCATTTCCTTATGGGACCTGACACTCCATCTCCCAGGGTTTTGTGGGAGTCTAAGGTGCCTTCCTAATCATCACCCTTGTTCTTGATCATTATTATTATTTTCTCTGGATGGGCCTGTTTCGTATAACCAACATCCCTGAAAAATGCACTGTCCCACAGGATTTCAGGTGAGAGGTTTTAACTGCAGGACAAGTTTAACATCACTTCTCTTAGAAGCAGCCCTCTACCCCAAGGAAGTGACTTGAACAAAACTTCAGGAATGTCCTGCTCCATGAAGCCATCCCTTCCAGTCCAAGAAGCTGGCCTGGACTCTGTGCTCCTGTGGGTTGGCACCCAAGTTGGAGGTGGGGGCTGAGCTGGGCTGTCATCCTGCTCATTTCCTTCCCTGGCTCTGAGGTGGGTCCTGGAATAACCCTAAAGCTTTGATGCTCTAGTCAGCAGGAGGGAATCAGACAGTCCCTAATTGTGAGGTTTCACTCTGCCTTCCTGACTACCTGCCACCCTGTGCAGGTACACAATTTGCACTAATTGCAGCATTGGTCCTGAGAATGACCATAAACCCACAGTTACTAGTTACTACCTCCTAGTTACTACTGTGTGTCACAATAATTTGTCTATTGTAAGCCAAAGTGGGTAAGCCTCATCCTTCATTCTCTTTTTGGTACAGTGCCTGCCATGCCTTTATGCTCAATTAATAAAATTACAGTAATAAGCCTCCTTCTGGCCTAGTGTTCTAGGAGCAGGGCAGGACAGTCTGGTGTGGATTTCCTCAGAGCCGAGGACCCCAGCAGAGGTCCAGGTGTCACTGCAGTGTGTTGGTGGATGGAGTGGAGACAGTAGGGTGAATATGAGGGTTGTATGGAGGAATATACAGAGAGGAGGGAGTTGAGAGGAGAACTGTCAGGTGTCCCTAGCGTAATGGAAGCCTGGAGGTTTCTGTAAAGAGCGTCAACTTTAGGGCCAGATGGATGGTTTAATTAGAACCCTGGCTCTGGGGCTGACCATCTCTGTGCTTTTGTACAAATTCCTTAACCCTCCTTGTTGTTGTTAAGTGCCATTGAGTCGATTCCAGACTCATAGCGACCCCATGTGACAGAGTAGAACGACCCCACAGGGTTTTCTAGGCTGTAATCTTTCTGGAAGGGGCCCTGGTGGCACAGTGGTTAAGCACTCTTTGTGTTCGAGGCCACCGACGGCTCTGCAGGAGAAAGATGTGGCAGCAACCTGCTTCCGTAAAGGTTACAGCCTTGGAAACCCTGTGGGCAGTTATACTCTGTCCTACAGGGTGGCTATGAGTCCCAATCGACTGGAGAGCAAAGACTGGGTTAATCTTTACAGGAACAGATTACCAGGTCTTTTACCCGCAGAACCCATGGTGGGTTAGCAGCCAATCGCTTAACCATTGAGCCACCAAGGCTCCTTTTAACCCTCCTTAGCCTCTATATTCTCCTCTGTAAATGGGGCTATAGAGGAGAATATAGAGTACATATTGTGAAGATGAAATAAAAATATAAAATAAACTAGCTATATCCTCAATAAACGTCAATTTCCTCCCTACCCTAACCTAGAAATACCCAAGCACAATTCAACCTGGAGATGTTCATCTGTCAACACTTATGTACTGCGGGCCTACTACCCTTTATGCAGGTCTGGGAATTCTGTTCTGCCGAATTTTAACGTAGGGTGTCGAATCTACCCTGGCGAACGTCCGTGGGTTGTGACAGGAATAGGTTCAGGATCGCGTTACACTCGGGAAATCGAGGGAGGTGACAAACCTCAGACACAAATGCCTGGCGACCCTTAGTTAACCAGGTGTGAAGGTCTCCGCCCCGAAAGGCAGGGTTTTTTCTCCAGGGCCTCGGTGGGCCGGAGCTGACTCGGTGCCAAAGGTGGCTCTCAGTGCTCTCAGAAATAACACGGACTGGGAGGCTCTGACGCGCTCGTCAGGGGTGGGGCGGAGAGTGGGGCGCGCGGGGCGGGAACGGAGGAACGTCGTTGCGGCTTCTCGCAGGCGGGGCGCGGGGGCTGCCT
>NW_004444003.1:1252857-1279941 GCF_000243295.1 Trichechus manatus latirostris
CCGCAGCCGCCTGGCCTGCAAGCCCCCGCGCGGCGCTCTGGAGGGGGCGGCGCCGCCCGGGACGCAGAGGTGCCCCGGCAGATGCTCCCGATGGACTAGGGGCTGAGGAGGGGGATGGCACCAGCTGTTGTTGCTGCTTCTGGTATCTCGTTTGAATGCATCGGATGCTCCTTTTCTTTATGCCGTGACAGGGACACGCGGCTCTCTTCGCCTTCGCCCGGGCGAGAGCGGCCGCCAAGGGGTCCTCTCCGCCCGCTTCCCTCTCCGGGCGCGGGTCCAAGAAGCCAGAGCCCGAAGGCTGTGTTCAGCCCTTTTGTTGTGGTGGGCGGGCGAGGGGGCAGCCGCCACCCCAGGGGTGTCCCCTGTGCCCCAGGATCTCTCGGGTGAGGCAGTGGCCACGAGGTCCGCGGCTGCTGCCCGCCACCAGCCTGCCGCAGTTTAGGAAAGTTTCGGGGTCTTCCCCCCCCACCACCCGACGTCTTTCCCAAATGTAAGGGATTTGCCAGCGGCCCCGGAATTATTCCCGGAAGGGGAGAAAAAAAAAATGGAAGTGGGAGGCCCTGATCAGTTTAAAAAAAAAAGAAAAAAAATCATTTTCAGGTCTGTATGTCGCCAGCTCATGCCTTTTGTCTAATCTTTGGCCTCTGCAAATCGCTTTCCACGCTTGGGAGGAACGTGGCCGCCCCTGAGAAAGACCATGAGCCTGTCTTTTGTTTTTAAAATCAGGATTTATTTGGGGGGAACCCGGAGGCTTCCTTTGCACACTCTTGTGAGGACAGAAGCTAGTGCTTCTCTGGTGCCTGCTTTTTCAAAAGGGTGACTGAGCCGCCGCAGATGAGCATCTGCATCCGCCACGCTACCGCTGCTGGGGATCTCTCGGATCTGTCTGTTCTTTCGCGTGGGCTGCTTTGAGGAGTTTCCCTGCAGCCCTGTAGACCCCAGAGATCCTTGCTTGTGGTCTTTCCTTTGAGAACAGTCTGTGTCTTGTGAAGTCTGCCCTGCAAACCAAATGAGCGAGGAGCACTCCATCCCAGCCTTCTCTTGCTTGGATACTGCCTAAGTCCTTTCCTAGTGCCAACCTTTATCACTGTGACAATATTCATAGCGCCGGGTGCCTGGGCTCCGAGTAGCCTGGACTTCGACCCTCTGATGTTATGACAGAGAGGGGAAGTTCTGCTGACAATCTGCTGAGTTTAGTTTGTTACTTACGTTTGGAATTAAAGGTTTTGAAATCCATCACTTGCATATCATTTGCTGGCATTCTTCTGTAGTTATAGTATAAAGTGACTGCTATGAATTGTGTATAAATTTAGTACTGCATATTACGGAAGGGAGAACATTGACTAAGTACAAAAAGACCCATGTATCTCTTCATGTAGGAAACAAATGTTTAGGACATTAGATCATCTGTGTTGAATTGTAGCCTCTTTCATTAATACCCACTTTGATTTCAGCTATTTTAGTAAATATGGTATTTGCACTTAAATAAGGCCATTCATTCCAAGGAATAGGTTGAATTTTTTTGTTTTGCACTTGAAGCAGCGATATATAGAAAAATCAAGTTCATTCACTTACAAAATAGGGGAAAAAATAGCTTCAATTAAAAAACAAAGAGTCATAAAAAATCTACTGGGTTTAGGTCTAAGATCACATTTTGCAGAACTCTTGCTGCTAACAATCAGATCAGGTGACTAAACTCTCAGAAATGGAATGTTCTGTGAAGTGGATGAGAAATGGGCAACCTGTGAGGATATTTATGCCATGGCTAGGAGTGTCTTGGGAGTCCTTGGGTGGCACAAATGGTTAAGTGCTGGACTCCTAATGGAAAGATTGTGGTTTGAATCCATCCAGAGGCACCTCAGAAGTAAGGCCTGGTGATCTGCTTCTGAAAGGTCACAGCCTTGAAAACCCTGTGAAGTAGTTCTACTCTGCTCATATAGGGTTGCCATGAGTGAGAACTGACTCAAAGGCAAATAACAACAGCAATGAGTATTTTAGTATACGGAATGGTTTGAGTGGAAGATCAAGTGTCTTGGAATATTTGCCCCTCTGGATTACTTCCTTGATTTTTTATTTACAGCAAGGATGGCTTCTTAAAGAGGTGAGTGCAGGAGCTGTATCAGCAGTTAGGGTTTCACTACATGGCTTCCAGATTTTAAGGTAGTACCACTTTTAAGGGAATGGATAATTTCTCCTTTGACATTCAAAGATCACTTTCAACCCACTGAGTTTTTCAAACCATCTTGATACACATCACTGTCTTATAGTTATGTAACTCATTCCTCTCTATGGTTTTGGATCTTGTACAGAATGAAGACAAATGCTACAAGTGATTTAACTTTGCATTTTCCACAACTCTTTGTAGATTGCTTTGTACATAGTTGGTGCTCAGGTTGTGTTATATGAGTGAAGGATTGAAGACATCTAATATCTATACCACACTATATAAAAACCAAAACCAAACCCGCTGCGATTGAGTCGCTTCCGACTCATGGCAACCCCATGTGTTACACAGTGCACCTGCTCCATAGGGCTTTCTCGGCTGTAATCTTTGTGGAAACAGATTGCCAGGCCTTTCTGTTGCAGTGCTGCTGGGTAGTTTCAAACTGCCAACTTTAGGTTAGTAGCCAAGAGCAAACCATTTGTGCCACCTACTGTGCTTATACTATCTATATACTAAACTGTAAGACATCTGATACATACACTATACTATGTACTTATTGTGTAACCTGCAATCATTGTCATTGGCATGCGTTTTAAGAAGAATGTTCATTATTGACCTTCTCTGAAACCTCATTTCTAAGTTTTGCTTTTACTGTAGAAACTGTTAATAGAATCATGCTTTGAACGTACATTGTGCATACACAGACATTGTGCATCACCAAGCTTTGGAAATTACTCAGGAAAAACTACTTAAAGACCTTGAATATACGGAAATCATATATTGTAGTATTCCAACTAGATTCTTGAGACTAAATGACACCGTCTTTATTAAATGAGTCTTTATTACATCATCTGAGGAAACTATATATTCAAAACAAAATTTAATGTTTAGTTTCAGAGTCTCTTTTTCCTATAGCTGCTTTGAATCTGTAAAGCAGTTTCAAGTGCAACAGTAAGTTGTCACAGTGAGGCTCTGCTTTGATAATCATGAATTTGAACTAGCTCTGTAATATGATTGCATGTTTTTATTAAATATTTTATCTAGTTACATTCTATATAAGTTGCTCTGAAATGTTGATAGTATTTCTCTTTATTTTTTTGGAATTGTACAGAGACTTTTATTCAAATGTATTAACTAATTTTTACTTTCAACTAATATTTGAGTTTTGTGAGCTCCGCATCTTACAAAATTGTGCATTGAGGTGGCTTGATAGAAGGGGGCTGTCCTTGAAGAGCAGTAAGCTGTGCAGATGTAGTCTATGGGGAGGTATTTTTTGAAGCCCAGCTCACTATTTATGTGCCAAAAGGAAGAGTTCAGAGCTAGGTTAAAAGACTCCATGCTCAGACTTCTATTGTATGATCTTTATTTTGCTGCTGATTTTCTAATAGCAAAATATTCTGCAATGATGTACTAACCTTTTGTGCATCTCACAAAAGCTACAATCTGTCATAACATTTGAGGTGAATTGCTGGAGAGAATTTCTTCTCTCCAAGAGGTCTATTCTTTGCCTAACTCAAATTTCAGTTACTAGCCCTCTGTGATTAGTTGAAAGGAGCCCTGGCAGTGCAGTGGTTAAAGTGCCCAGCTGCTAACAAAAAAGTCTGTGGTTTGAACCCACCAGTGGCTCCGTGGGAGAAAGATGTGGCAACCTGCATCCGTAAAGATTGCAGCCTTGGAAGCCCTGTGGGGCAGTTCTACTCTGTCCGATAGGGCTGCTATGAGTCACAATCGACTTGATGGCAGTGGATTTGGTTTTTTAGTTTTTGTGATCAGTTGAAAAACCATGAAGCTGTATAAAATATTAGGAGAAACATCCAAGAAGCATAACTTATGTTGACATTATATTAAACATATACTATCTAAATAAAACTCATGGACTCATATCCTGGGAGATCGCAGGTCTTGAACTTGTAAAGGCCCCAGGGCTTCCTTGCAACCCAGGTGTGAGAGCTCAATGCAGAATCAATAGCAATGTCTATGGAGTTTCTGGCAAAGTCTTTGAAATGACTATGAATTATTTTCTTATCCTATTTGTAATTTTTCTTTAAAAGCGTTTAAAATCCTAACCAAAAGAAAGAAGATATTGCAAATATTTCTAACTAAAGTACACACAAAAGTACTTTGAAAGTTTTAGTCAGCACTTTATTTTGAACAAATTACTGATATTTCTATAAATCTAACTGTATTATTGTTAATAATATATATTGTTCATAATACAATATTGTTAATAAATACTAATTTAGTAAATGCTAATCACTTAAAAAGCACATGGAAATAAGTTAGATAGTCGCATACATGTATAAGACCATACAGTGTATAATACTGTGTATTGAAGGAAAAGTTGATTAAGAGTTATTTTAGGGATCTAGATGGACGAGTTTGTCCTGTGATCACAACTACCTTGCACACTTTTTGTGAAACATGTTTAATGGAAATTATTTTACACAGCAAAAATGCTATTATAGTTTGATTAAATTATAGAGATAGATAGCTGCCGTCGAGTTCCCTCTGACTCATGGTGAACTTCTGTACAACAGAACAGGACATTGTCCGGTCCTGCAGTCACTGGCATATTTGAGTCCATCATTGCAGCTATTGTGCCAGCCCGTCTCACCGAGGTCTCCCATGCCCTCATGCGCCCTCTACTTCATGTTGGCGCTCTACTTCATCAAACATTTTGTCCTCCTCTAGTAATTGATCCTTCCTAACGAAGTGCCCAAAGCAAGTGAGTTGGACAGCATTCTGTTGTGATCCATAAGGTTTTTGTTGGTGAATTTTCGGAAGTTCGCCAGGCTTTTCTTCCTAGTGTATCTTAATCTGGAAGCTCTGCTGAAACTTGTCTACCATGGGTGATCCTGCTGGAATTTGATATACCAGTGGTGTAGCTGCCAGCATCATAGCAACATGCAAGCCACTACATATGACAAACTGACAGATGGGTGATGGATCATGTTATAGAGAAGTATTATAAATAGGTCATTTTTACTTTATTTCACCAAACATAGCCTTAGGATTTTTGGAGACCATTGTTTTAGCTAAAGTATTCAGTTCCAGCAAATGAAACTGAATGTATTTTAAAAACTAAGCTTCAGCACTCCAAATAGGCCAATTATTTTTTAAGAAATTCTACAGTATAACGCAATAGCATGCCCTACATTAAGAAAATCATTGTTTTTACAAAATCAAACTTGTAAATAAGCAAAATTTGAGGCAGTTAACCACTTTAGAAAGGGCTTCGTCCTAAGTCTCCTCTGAGTAAACAGTGCCATCGGCATAATGAAGAGAATTGCACCTACCTCGGATCAAGTCTTTGTTTCGTTTGCCAGCTCCTCTTCCTCCCTGATTCAAGTTCATTCTGCAAACAGTTGCTCCTTTTTCTTTGATTTACCCCGTACAGAATTTACTAATCCTTAGAGATTCCAGTAATTTACTCTATGTGGATGACTTCAACTTTTCTATTTCTTGCCTTTATTTAGTGTCTTAGCTTTGCGTCCTTGTGTCCAACAAGCTGCTGGGCACCTCTAGTGTGCTGGGTTTACCTTCAACTCCTCATCTTCCAACCTCCCCCTTTTCCTTCAAGCCAGTGTACCTTCCTGATTTCTCTATTAACTAGACTCAAAATCTGGGACCCTCTTAGATGCTCTCTCTCCCTTGTGATCCATATAGTAAGTAAACAGAATGCATTTATATGGCACCTTCTAGAGTCTAGAGCTAGAAGGTTTTGGAGATCAAGTTTATACAGTGACGTCACTAGGGAGGTGGAGGGGGTGTGGACCACACCAGGTGACACTGCCAGAGGAGGGTGACACCAAAATGACTGTCTGTAAAAACATCTCTGTGGTTAGTTACAACAGCAAAAACATTTTTCATAAGCCCAGTTTACATGTATCAGTATACCTACAAGGCTAAAACTCTATGTTGATTTACTTTTTGAACCTTCTAATGCATTCAGGTCAGCACTGTCATTATTACCCAATTACAGTGACGCTTCAAATCCCATGGGTTTCTCTGCACGCACTACAAGCATGCACTGTTGTTTTCGTTGCTGCCGATGTTTTTATATTCACTGATTTTCTGATGTTTTAGCTACAATTTTGTGGTAATTAGTATCTGTGAACCTATATCAAAAACTTTTTTAAGAATGAAGTAATAAAGGATAAGAGTGATATACGGGAATTACGATTTATAAGTAACATTTGTACAAAACATTACTAAGGATTCTGTATGGTCTGGTACTGGAGGTCTATGTGGGGGGGGGGTGACACCGTGAGTTATCACATAGGGTGACACCAAACCTAGTGACGCCACTGAGTTTATCCTCCTTTTTCTAGAGATGAGGATACCCAGGCCAAGAGCAGTAAAATGATCTGAGGTAATGCAGCTCTGTAGCACACAGACCCTGTGGTAGGTAGAATAATGCCTTCCCCCAAGAAATCCACACAACTCGTCTGTCATTGGAGGCTTGTGTGTTGGTATGATGTTGAACAGCTTTCAGCAGAGTTTCTAGACTAACACGGACTAAGAAGAGAGGCCTGGTGATCTACTTCCGAAAAATCAGCCAGTGAAAATCTTATCAATCACAATGGTCCAGTCTGCAGCTGATCATGGTGATGGTGCAGGACTGGGCAGTGTTTCTTTCCATTGTACATCAGGTCGCCATGAGTTGGGATTCAGCTTGATGACAGCTAACAACAACAACGAAGATATGCACTTCGAAATCCTTGGAATCCGTGAATGTTAACTTCCATGCAGAAGTGACTTTGCAGGTTAAGTTGAGGATCTTGAGATTATTATGGTTTATCCAGGTCGCCCTGATATAGTCACAAGGGTTTTTTTTATAAAAGAGTCAGAGATTTAAAAATGGTCTCATAAGAGTCAGAGATTTAAAAATGTCATGCTGTTAGCTTTGAAGACGGAGGAAGGGGCCACAAACCAAGGAGTACAGGTGGTCTTTAGAAGCTGGAAAAGGCAAGGAAACAGATTCTCCCTTAGAGCCTCAACAAGGAATGCAGCACTGGCTACATCTTAACTTTAGCCTGTTTTCAGACTTTTGACCTCCAGAACTGTTAAGAGAATAAATTTGTGTTCTTTTAACCACTAAACTTGTGGTAATTTATTACAGCAGCAATAGGAAATTAATACAGACCCTTAACCCCAAGAACAAGAGACCCATCCATGAAGTCAGGGTCATGGTACAGCATGGACCATGTTTGCAACCAGCTGCTGAAGACAACATTTGGAGAAGTGCATGGAGTCCGTACATCCAGTGTTTAACAAAATTCTGCCAATCTGGAGCTACCCAGAGATCTTTGGGGAAAGCCTGTAAAACCCTCCCTTGCCATCACCAAATAACTATTTTTCTTCCAGACGAGATCTGTGGGCTGTGACTTTTCTTTTGTTCATAAGCAAGAAACATCAAGACCTCTGTATCCCTTCCAGAGTTGGGCTGCATGTCTGTAAAGAGAGCAGGTAGCGTTTCAAACTCCTGCAAAAGTCACTTTTAGAAATCATTCTAGCTTACTTTTAAGCTGGTCTCTAAATTTGTTGAAACATATATACTGGTAACTAAATGAGGTAAAAGAAAATTGTGATTGGTGTCACCATGGACCCCCAGTGCCTTTATATTAATAAAAAGATAGGGATCCGCCCCCAACTTGGACTGGCCTCCCAGTTGTTTCAGGGGCTCAGCATGCCCCCGTTTTATTTCTCCCTCTCCCTTGGGTAAATGAGCCCCGGTGGCTCTGGGGTCCAGGACCTTTTAAATGATTAAAGAAGCCCACATTTAGGCAGAGGGCAGGGACAGTGTGAAAACGTCTGGATACTCTCTAATATTGGACCTGTTGGGGAGTAATGGAAGAATGAACTCTCTTGGTCTCTTGCAGTTTCCACCTCATTGAGATCAAAATGATTAAGTTCAGTGTAGCTCCGAGATTTGCGGGGGTGGGGGAGGGGGCGTGTGAAATTCGTGCAAATCCTAGAACAGCAGCTGGTTTGGTGATTTGGTGGAGTATTGTGGAGATCCAGACTTCAAAGCCTGGAGGACAAAGGGAAGGAGAAGGATAGTGAATCTTTCTCTCGGTTATTTTAAGGCTGGAGACCTTCCCTCATGTTAAGGTATGATACTTGTCTTCCTGTCGTGTATTATAAACATTCATTCATTTCATTCAGTTTTTATTGCCGTGTATACCTTATCCCTCATAGGGTACTTGCTTGAATGCAGCATGCCTGTCTCCTTCAGTTTCAGTTCGTTCTTTCAACCCATTCTCTCTTCCACATCGTCCCTCTTCAGCCACCATTTTATTCATGTTTCTCCCCTGCAGAAAAATGTTTACTGTCTTCCTGTTGCCCAAAGTATGAAATCTAAGTCTGGTCTTTGCAACCTTCCCTCCTTCCATCATGTGCCTTTTCCAGCTTTATCTCCTGTTTTTCACCAGTTTAAATCATCTTCCGCCAGACCATTCCACTTGCTGTCCCCTGGATCATTGTGGGAGCCCTGTTGGCGCAGTGGTTAAGAGCTTGGCTGCTAACCAAAAGGTTGGCAGTTCGAATCCACGGTGGAATCAACTCATTGGCACGGGTTGGATCATTGTTGTGCATCCTCATTTCCCTTTGCCTTCTGCTCTGCTTCTCTTTTGTGCTCCTGAAATCAAGTATTAAATATTCAGCATCGACTGTATCTACTGTAAGGAGATCTGGTGGTGCAGTGGTTAAAGCGCTTGGCTGCTAACTGAAAGGTTGTGGCAGTCTGCTTCCGTAAAGATTTACAGCCTTGGAAACCCTGTGGGACAGTTCTACTCTGTCTCGTAAGATCACTGTGAGTTGGGATCAACTCAATGACTGTGGGTTTGGTTTTTTTTGGTAACTGTATGAAGACAGTATGCTAGCTACTTATTAGACCAAAGAGGTGATGGGAAGACATATTTTGTCTTATTTAGAAATACTGATATATGTAGAAATCCTTACCCTCTGGTAAGGAGCCTTGGTGGTGCAGTGGTTAAGCACTAGGCTGCTAACTGAAAGGTCGGTGGTTCAAATCCACCAGCCACTCTACTGGAGAAAAATGAGGTAGTCAGCTTCTGTAACGATTGCGGCCTTAGAAACCCAATGGGGCGGTTCACTGTCGTATGGGGTCGCTGTGAGTCAGAATTGACTCACCGGCATCTGGTTTCGTTTTTGGTTTACTCTCTGCTAGTCCTGGTGATGCAATGGTTAAACGCTCGACTGCTAACTAAAAGGTTGGCAATTTGAACCCACCCAGCGGCTCCACAGGAGAAGAGACCTGACAGTCTGCTCCTGTAAAGATTACAGCCTAGGAAACCCTATGGGGGCAGTTCTGCTTTGTCACATGGGATTACTATGAGTCCGAATCGACTTGATGACACCTAACAACAACATCAGCCTCTGGCATTTTACAATCCAATTGGAAAATATATGGAAAGATAAATTAATAAGAAGAACATTGCTAAGATTTCTTTTATGTAATTAGGGAAGAATATTTCTTTTGAGTAAGGTGAAACCTAGTAGCATTTGTATAATTAAAATCCAAGCTATCAGTTGTCTGTGATGTTTATTTCTAGATACTTCAAGGACTTATCCATACTGGGACACAAGAAAGCATAAGCATGTGGCACACCACTCAGTGCTCCTAAAAGTTGTAAGTTAGGGAGGAGAGCTCTTTATGGTGATCACATATTTAAGCATCTGTAGCATTAAGTTGACCACCTTGGTGCAGTAGTGATTTCCAACGTTAATTGAAGCTCTGAATAATAATTTCAGAAATGATTAGGTAAAGGTCTCTCATATTACTTAAATTGGATGGGGAGATAAAATGGTCATTATAGATTGAAATGTGTTGCCCCCAAAGATACGTTGAAGTCCTCCTAACCCCTGTGAAGGTGACCTTGTTTGGAAATAGGGTCTTTGTTATCAGTTAACATGAGGTCATACTGGAGGAGGGTGGGTCCTAATCTAGTCTGGGTGGTGCCCTTATAAAAGAGAAAAAGAGACAGGAAGGATGGCCATGTGAAGATGGTCCTATAAGCCAAGGAATGCCTGGGGATACCAGAAGCTGGGAGAGACGAGAAAAGATGTTCCCCTAGAGCCTTCAGAGGGAGCACGGCCCGGCTGATACCCTGAATTCAGATTACTAGCCTCTAGAACTGTGAGATAGTAAATTTCTGTTCTTATGAGTCACCCACTTTGTGGTATTTAGTTACAGCAGCCCTAGGAAACTATGAATTTAATATGTTCATCAAATATTTTGAACTCTTAATTTTATATAAAATACGTAAACCCATACTCAAATATGAGACTGTCAGTATCTTTTAGAATTGTGGAAGTAGCAGATGTCTTAGGAAAAGATACTGTGATGGTTAAGATCGTGTGTCAGCTTGGCTGGGCCATGATTCTCAGTGTTTATATGCAATCACTCCCATGATTGAATATGCTGTGAGTGGCCAGTCAGATGAAAGAGAGTTTCCTTGGGGGTGTGGCCTGCATCTGAATATAAGCAGACATTCTGGCTTTTTGTTCACTGTGGATCCTGCGGCTGCCTCCTGTCCTCTCACCTTCAGTTCTTGGGACTTTAGCTGTCAGCTTATCTGCCAGACTTGGGATTCGTCGATCTTCACAGCCTATGAGTAGAGCCCTGCTCTCTGACCTGCAGATCTTGGGTTCGCCAGCCCCTACAGCTGTGTGAATCAGGAGAAACCTTGTGGTCTTGCCTGCCGATCTTGCAATTCGTTGACCTTCACAGCCTGTGAGTGGGAGCCCTGCTCTCTGACCTGCCGATCTTGGGCTTGGCAGCTTCTGCGGCTGCGTGAATTGGGAGAGGCCTCTACCCTGATCCATGGACTTGGGACATTCTAGCCACTACAGTCGCGTGAGCTGTTTCCTTGATACAAATCTCTCTCTATATATGTACACTTTACTGGTTTTGCTTCTCTGGAGAACTCAGCCTAAGACAGATACCTTGGAAGTGAGTATTGTTAGTTTCTATCAAGCTGATTCCAACTCATGCCAACCCCATGTGTGCGGAGTAGAACTGTTCCATAGGGTTTTCAGGGCCGTGACCTTTCAGAAGCAGATCTCCAGACCTGTCTTCTGAGGCGCCTCTGGGGGGGTTCGAACTGCCAACCTTACAGCTGGTAGTCAAGCCTGTAACCGTCTGCACAATTGCATTATTTTATTATTTTGTTGGTTTTGTTTTAAGATGTACCCCATTGGGATAGAAAATCATGAATTTAATATTAAGGGAAGACTCAACTATTTCCAAGTCAGATGAATGTTCTCATTTGCTTAGACTTATACTTTTTTGAGGTCAAAACTTGAATAGAAAAACTTTTGAATTTGTATTGGGGGAAAGATGTTAAGTATAATTTTGGTAGAGCTGAACTGAACACACTGAACACTTTGATTAAAGTTAGCCTCAATCCATAAGATGTGTCAGATTAGTGAGACTTCTCATTTCAGTAATAGTGATTAGTAGCTCTGTTTAAATGGATGAGGTTCACTTTCTTCCTCTTTATACTGACAGTATTAGAGTATGGTATGGTTTGGTTTCTTTTCAACACAATTTTAGCTTCAATCTCTCGTCTTGGAGTGAAAAGTCATCAACAACTGTTTCTAATGGAAAATTATCTTACCAGAAAGACTAAAAGCACATGTGACTTTGGCTCTGCCTTTGGCCCTGTTTTGTTTATAACGGTTCACTTGAGGACACTGATCACATTTTCTTATGAAATAAAGATCAGAAGGAGGCTTACAAAATTTTAGATTAAAAAAAAACCTGAGACTTTAATTATGGGTTAAAACTAACAAAGTATCAGAATAGAATATATGAAGTCTTTTTTTTTTTAATAAGTGGGAGAAAAGACTTGGATCTTTTAGGTGATTATAAAATCACTCAAGTAAATAGAGTTGAAAGTGTAACTGGGTTTCTGTCTTAGTTTCCTAGTGTTGCTGTAACAGGAATACCATAAGTGGGTAGCTTTAAAGAACAGAAATTAATTTTCTCACAGTTCCAGAGCCTGAAGGTCCAAATTGGGGTCTCATCAGTGTGGATTCCTTCTTTGTTAGTTGCCCCAGGTGTTCCTTGGTTCTTGTAGATACTCATATGGCATCTGCCTTCCCCAGTATGTGTGTGCTTATCTCTTTGTCTATGCTGCTCTTTGTAGAACTCAGAAGTGATGAGGTTTAGATCCAGCCTACACTGGTATGACCTCAACTGATACATGGCATGACATGACATTACATTATATTACATCCCCAGATATAGGAGGTTAGAGTTTCAACACATATTTTGAGGGGACATAATTAAATCCATAATAGTTACCAGTACTGCCAGAGTGATTTTGGGCTGTCTTGATGAAATGTATGGCTTCTAGAAAGGGTATGGCTGGTCTGATCATACTTGGAGGGTTATGTTTGGTCCGAGATGCCAGATTTAAGGGTGCTGTTGGACCTCCAGAACACATTCAAAGGAGAACTTGAAATTGGGTCACTTGGCTTCCTTTGGTATGGTTATCCCTACCATATGCTTGTCCATGACATTTGCTGAGTGCTGGGCTGGACCTAGGAGCCCTGGTGGTACAATGTTTAAAGCACCTGGCTACAAACCAAAGGGTCAGTGGTTTGAACCCAGCAGCTGCTCTGTGGGAGAAAGATGTGGCAGTTTGCTTCCGTAAAGATTTACAGCCTTGGAAACCCTATGGGGCAGTTTTGCTCTGTCCTGTAGGGTTGCTATGAGTCGAAATCGATTTGATGGCAGTGGATTAGGTTTGCGGTTTGGTTGGGCTGGACTTGCCGGGCCCTGTGTTCACACAACCCTCCTGTAGGAACCTATCATCAAACCTCATCATCGGTGGTCATCACAGGCTGAGCTCCAGAATGGGTGAGCTGAGTTAATCAGATGGAGGAACTCCAGGAGTGTTTTTTAAAGGAAGGCAGCTAAATGCGTGGCTTCAAATTCTTGTTTGCAAAAGATGATCAAGTCTCAGAGATTATTTGACCTAGAGAAAAAAGGATACAGATCTTTGCTAGGCATCTTCAGATACTTTAAGGGCCATTGTTTTAGTTTTCTTTTGCTGCCTTAACAAATTACCACACGTTTAGCTGCTTAAACAACACCCATTATTATCTCAGTTTCCATGGGTCAGGAGTTTGGGCCCAGCATTGCTCAGGTGGGTCTCTCTTTAGGCTCTGACAAGGCCAAAATCCAAGTGTCATCAGGGCTGTGCTCCTTTTTGGAGGCTGTGGGCAAGAATCCATTTCCAAACCCATTGAGGCCGTTGGTCAGATTCAGTTCCTTGCAGGTGTAGGACTGAGGTCCTTGTTTCTTTGTTGACTGTCAGTGGAAGCTCCTTAGGGCCACCTGCATTCCTTGTCACATTCTGCCTCCATCTGCAAACCAGCAACAGTGCACCCAGTCCTTCTGACACTTTGAATCTCTCAGGTTTTTCCTTCTGCTATGTCTCTGACCCCAGCCAGAGAAAGTTTTCTGAAACTGTTAAGCTTTCAAGGGATCATGTGATTAGATTGTGCCCACCCAGATAATCTAGAATAATCTCCCTATTTTAAGGTCAGTAACCTAAAGGGCCTTAACCATAAAGGACTCTACAGTCCTTTTTGCGGCTTAACATAATATATTCACAGGTTTCAGGGATTCCAAAACCCACTGCTGTTGAGTTGATTCTGACTCATAGTGACCCTAGAAGACAGAGTAGAACTGCCACATAGGGTTTCCAAGGCCGTTAACCTTATGGAAGCAGATTGCCACATATTTTTCTGACAGAGCAGCTGGTGGGTTCGAGCCACCAACTTTTTGGTTAGCAGCCATGTGCTTTAACCACTGTACCACCAGGGCTCCTTTTTCAGGGAATAGGATATAGGTATCTTTGGGGGACTCATTCTGCCAACCACTGACATAATGTAGAGGATGGACCACACCATCTCCAATGGACAGAGAGAACTGAGAGGCAGATTTCCTTGCCAGTGGGGCTGTTAAGGAGAGGGAAGACGAAGACCTCTGAGGGTGCTCTCTCCACAGATCCTGAGACAGGTTCTGGATGAGTGACTTCTTGTCCTTTCTTACCTGGAGACCTTAGAACCACGACATGGGCAGATATGCAAGGAAAGCATAAGGCAGTTTATGAAATTGTTGTTAGTTTCTGTCAAGTAGATTCTGACTCATGGAAACCCCATGTGTTTCAGAGTAGAACTGGGTCCCTGGGTGGTGCAAGCAGTTTGCGCTCAACTATTAAAGGTTGGCGGTTCAAATCCACCTGAAGGAGCCACAGAAGAAAGGCCTAGTGATCTGCTGCCATTAAGATTACAGCCAAGAAAAACCTATGGAGCAGTTCTACTTGGTAACACAGGATGTCACCGTGAGTCAGAATCAATGGCTTATGCAATACCAAATGCTATATTTAAAGTGGTACTGAGTTTTTGTATTTTGACTCTGAGAACCTAGAAGTGAAGTTTATTTAGATAAAAAGAGCTGTGATTTATTAAATTAATTGAATGGTAAATATTCATGATAACTCTTTTTCTTACTTAATGTTAAATCACTGTAATAGAGACAGCATTCTTAGCCTCCTTCACCTATACATTAATAAATAATAATAATGATTAGCTAACATTTACCCATTGCCGTTGAGTCGATTCCAACTCATAGTGACCCCATTGGACAAAGTGGAATGACCCCATAGGTTTTCCAAGACTCTAATCTTTATGGAAGCCAACTGGCACGTCTCTCTCCCTCGGAATGGCTGGTGGGTTGGACCTCCAGCCTTCAGTTAGCAGCTGACCACTTAACCACTGTGCCACCAGAGCTCCTTAGCTAACATTTACTGGGTGCTTATTACATGCCAGGCACTATGCTAAGTACCTTAATGGGTTACTTTATTTAACCCTCACATCAATCCTGTGAGGTAAATATTATTCTTATTTGTGGAGGAGGAATGTGAGGCACAAAGACATTAAGTCCACCGTTTAACACTAGGCAGCCTGGCTTCAGCCTCATACTATGTACTTCTTGGTGACATGGAAAAATAAATTGTAACTTCACACCATTTTGATCATCATAGCATTTTACCATTAGAAGTATAGTTTTTATGAAGAAAGGGAAAAATACCCCCTTGTGTAGTCCCAACTGGTCTTTGAACCATGGAAAGCAACCTTTAACAGTTATTACTGAGTGGCTGCTAAGTGCAAATTTATGTGCTTGGTGTGTGATCCAGATGTGTAGGACAGATAAGAAGTTTGTACAAATAACTCTTGTGAGCTCTTAGGGAGGTCTGATAGAACAGGGTGGGATTTGGGGTAACACACAGCTGGGATTGGGGGAATCTTCTGGCTTGTGTTCAAAGCCCATTAGCATTTGGCAAGCTGATTATATAATAAGAGAAACTTGTTTGAGTCCAGCAGTTGAGGAGTCTGGGATAGAGAAGGATGTGGTTTTTCTAAACAGTAATTCAGGTATGTTTGGATTCGTAAGGCATAATGAGATGCCCTTGTCCTTCTTTTGGCATAAAGTGAGGGCCTTGTTTACTCTGAAGTAAGTGTGAAATACCAGTATATGTTTGGCATTTGAATTTACTTGTGAAAGTTTAATCTTTTCTGCTCTTCAAAAAAATTTTTTTCGTAGTTCCTCTTTGCTTATACAGTGATTCAGAAAATTAGTTTTTAAATGATGGTATTATGGCACTATCACAGATTTTTTTCTAACAGCTTTTATGAAAGTTTTCAGCCATACAAAAAAGTTGAAAGAATTTTACAGTGAATACTCATACCTACTTAGATTTGATAATTAACATTTTATTATACTTGCTTTATTATTTATTCACTTATTCTTCTATTCATGCATCAATCCATTTTATTCTTTGATGCATTTTAAAGTATGTCTCAGATATCAGTGCCCTTTCTTGCCCCAAGTACTTCAACATGCATATCATTAATTAGTGTTCAATATTTGTTTGTTTTTCTTTTAGGAAAACTTACATACAAGGAAATATGCAAATCTTAAGTATTGACGTATGCATATACCTGTGCAACCCCAAACCCTATCAAGATACAGAATCACCCCAGAAAGTTCCTCATGCCCCTTCCCAGTAAATCCCCTACCCCTCAGGGGGCAGCCACTATTCTGATTTTTCCCACCATAGATTAGAGTTTTGCCTGTTCTAGAACTTTCTGTAAGTGTAATTATAGTCTATGTACTCTTTGTGTCTGGCATCTTTTACTCACTATAATGTTTTTGAGATCCATTGTGTTGTTGCACGTATCACTAGTTTTTTGTTTGTTTTCTTTTTATTGCTCAGTAGTATTCTATTACATGACTGTTCCACAGCTTGTGTATCCATTCTCCTGTTGATGGACGTGCAGGCTGTTTCTAGTTTTTGACGGTTACAGTTGTAGCTGCTATGAGCATTTTTATACAGGTCTTCTGTGGACATAAGTTTTCATTTCTCTTAGGAAAATACTGGGTAGCTGAATGTTTAGTTTTGTAAGAAACTGCTAGACCTTTTCCCAAATTGATTGTCATTTTATACTCCCACCAAACAATGTATGAGAGTTCCTGTTGCTCCACATTCTCACCAGAATTTGGTGGTGTTAGTCTTTTTAATTTTAGCCATTTTGATGGGCATATTTGATAAATAATGAATTGATAATATAGTACATGGAAGAGCCCTAGTGGCACAGTGGTTAAAGTGCTTGGCTGTTAACCAAAAGACCGGTGGTTCAAACCTAACAGCCATTCCTCAGGAGAAAGATGCGGCAGTCTGCTTCCATAAGATTTACAGCCTTGGAGATCCCATGGGGCAGTTCTACTCTGTCCTATAGGATTGCTGTGAGTTGGAATCGATTTCGATGGCAGTGGGTTTGATTTGGTTGAGTATAGTACATACATTTTATTTTCCAGATATAAATGGCTTCATTTTTTGATAAGTGTTAAAGCATTTTTACAAACAAAAATTGAGGTTTCACCATTAGATTTATGTTTATTTTCAGCAGTGTTTTAATGCAAACTTTTATTTTTCTTTGATATTTTATTCAAGTCTATCACATGACCAAACTACTCCTCAATGAATATCCTGTCTGATCATGTAGAACCACTTTATCACATACCTACCAGATAAATCATGGTGTGTGTATATGTGCATGTGTGTGTGTGTGTATGAGAGAGCGAGAGAGAATGGGAAAGAGAGAAAATAAAAATAACCTTTCCAAAGTCTAATATTTACATATTGCAGATGCAGAGCTGGAGCTTATATGGGAGTGTTTCAATGCCTGTTCTCTCTAAAGAAAATCTAAGTGTAGCACACGCCAGTTGGAAATGCAAGTGTTGACACACTCAAACAAGGCATTAGAATGTCTTAATGCCTAAACAGTTTCCAGAAGTTACTTGAGACATTTTATTAACTCCTTTGAGCCGTTAGTGTATTGAGTCAATTCTTCAAAGTATTGTAATAGCCTTAAAGAGTTAATAGACTTCTAAACATATTGATTACAGAAATCAGATATTTGAAACAGTGTTGAGTATACCAGGATATGGTTTGTCTACTGTAAAAAGTGAAATTCCATGAGATTTAAAAAGCTTCCCCAAAGAATGAGTATATCATTTAGAAAGCTAGGCAGGGTATGACTGTTTTCTGATCTCTTCCCCTTGTGCCATTAGTTAACCTATTGTCTGTTGACAGATTTTAGTGCTGGGACATCTGTGGTCTTAAAAGCTAGTGAGCGGCCATCTAAGATGCATCAGTTGGTCCGATACTACCTGGAGCAAAGGAAAATGAAGAACACCAAAGACAGAAGGAAGTATTAGCCTGAGGGACAGAAAGGGCCACATAAACCAGAGACTTCATCAGCCTGAGACCAGAAGAACTAGATGGTGCCCGGCTACCACCAGTGACCACCCTGACGGGGAACACAACAGAGTCCTTGACAGAGCAGGAGAAAAGTGGGGTGTAGAACTCAAATTATAGTAAAAAGACCCAACTTAATGGTTTGACTGAGACTGGAGGGACCCCGGAAGACACGGCCCCCAGACTCTCTGTTAGCCCAAAACGAAAACCATTTCCAAGGCCACCTCTTTAGACAAAGATTAGACTAGACTGTGGGACATAAAATGATACTTGTGAAGAGTGTGCTTCTTAGCTCAAGTAGATACATGATACTAAATGGGCAGCTGCTGTCTGGAGGTAAGATGAGAAGGGAGAGAGGGTCAGGAACTGGCTGAATGGACACAGGATATCTGGGGTGGAAAGGAGGAGTGTGCTGTCACAGTATAGAGAGAGCAACATGGGTCACATAACGATGTGTGTATAAATTTTTGTATGAGAAACTAATTTGAATTTTAAACTTTCACTTAAAGCACACATACACAAAAATCTTAGCACTGGGAGAATTAATCTAGTAGCTGTACCTGTGGTAGAACAGAAGTTTATGATGAGAGAACTTTTCCGATTTGTCAAGTAGTACCATTTCAGCTGAAGCCTCAGCCCACTCAGCTTGTCTTTTCGTGAAGTGCTGTTAGAGAAAGAATTTATATTAGATGAGGTGTTTCCCCGGGGCGTCTTCCTAAGGCTGGTAGTGAGATGGGTCCCAGGTGGATTGCCATAAATGCACCACTGCCTTTTTAATTCTCATCCAGAGTTCCAAGAGCCAGACCAGAGTGTGGAGAGGGACCTGGAGCACAAGTGTGGCAAGAGGACGTTGTTGCTGCTGTTGGATGATCATAGACAGCCTGGCCCTGGAGTGTGATGTGCCTGTGCTGTCAGGTGTGGGCTGGCCCTGACTCAGCCTGCACTTTGTTCAGAAGGCACATACCTGTGTTATCCATGTCCTGTAAGTGGTTTCATGAGGGTAATACACGGTATTGATAACTCATTCATCCCAAGTTGCTGTGTGACCATGTTAAAGCTTTTTGTATAGTTGGTATTTTCAATGTGCATGTTGGTGTGCAAACTTATTGTACATTTGGTATTTCAAATGCATTTGCATGTTCAAGTGTGCACTCGTATAGCTAGCTGTTGTAGAAATCCATCTTTGGTTTTGGGGAAGAAGTGGGTGTTTGAGTCAGGTCCCTCTTTTTTCGGTTCTACTTCTTCTCTCGTGTGACCTTTCCTAATGTTTATTCTGTTGCCTCCTTTTTACAAACTGTATCCATGTAAAGAACAGGGACACCTGTGTGCAGTTCCCTTGCTGTGTATACTGTTGCCCCTTTAGTAAAGATATTTCCCTGTGCCCTTTGTCTGGCTTCTTTGGGAGAGGATTTTTTCAAGCTCAGAACATTTTCTTGCTTCAGTGTTCATGAGATAGATACATTTGTTCAGTCTGATTCCTGAATGCAGAACCTCAGAGCCCTACATTTATTCAGTACATAACATGACAGAAGGTCATACTCTGGGAATTGCTGGTTGATCTATTATTGTGTAAATATTATTGGTATTAAGAAAATCTGTGGTGATTGCCAGTAAGGAAAGTAGAACAGTATTAGATAAACGCCAAGTCTATTATTTCCAGTATTGTAATACGAAAGGGCAATATCTGCTTCTCAGGGATGGAATAAGATAAATTGCTTTTATTCGATGTCATTTGATTATGTAAAATGTGCACATCTAATCGGAAGTTGGAGGTGATTAGTTTTTAGGTGCTTCCTTTAGATTAAGCTTTTTCACTTTTTGCTTAGGTGATAGATCTCTTTGTTACCTACCATCTGCCCTAAATGTTTTTGAAGGTGTGATAAGGCCTACGGGAAGGGGATAGGAAAGTTAATGCGTTGAACCGATGGGGTGGAGGACACGGTGTCTTTGCAGTCTGGTGGAGTTTGCAGCCCATGTGGTGGGGCACATAGAGCCCCTTCAAGATGTGACTTTGCTCTCTGGGCTCTGCGCGTAGAGTCCCTCAGCCTGCTGATTGTCTAAATGCTACTGTTGTGGCTGTTGCAAAGTTAAATCCCTGCCTCCTAAAGGACTTGGCACACAGTGCAGCTATTTAGTGCTTAGTTTTATGGATACATTTTTTTCCTTTACTATAAACTTAAAGGCAGCCTGATAAAATTGAACTTGGAGAGTGATTCTTTTAGCTCATTTACTGCTTGGCAGAGGAAACTATTAAAGTGGCTTTTAATGCACACTTTGTATTTTCTTTAGAATTGATTCTTGTGCTATAATTTAGGTTTTTAGTTGGATTTGCAATTGATAAAAGCCTTTCATTGTGTACTTTTCCCACTGCTTTTTGAAACAATATTCTTTACCATGTTGAACCTCATTTGCTTTTCTAAATTAAAAGCAAAAATTCACTGCCTGTGTTGTTATGATGTTTCTTTTAGTGTCTTGATGGAAATCTGTTAGATGTTGCATTAAATATTAAACTTACGCATTCTAAATCAGTACATGTTGAAGTACTTCATAAATGCTGAGTGACACCAGAGAGGAGTTACTAGCTTTCTGACCAGGGGTATTGTTTATGTATACTCATTAGATAACATTTTGTTAATTAGGTGGGGCTCTTGCCTACTAAAATCTTCCCATTTCTAAACTCAAACTACTTAGAGACATGCTTACATTAGAGAATTGACTGGTATGAATTTTGTAGTTAGATACTTCCTGATTATATTAGTTAGGGTTCTGCAGAACCAATAGGACACACAGACACACAGACACAGACACAGACACACACACACACACACACACACACAGAGAGAGAGAGAGAGATTGATTGATTGATTGATTGATTTTAAGGGATTGGCTTATGCAGTTGTGGGGGCTGGGAAGTCTGAAATCCACAGGGCAAGTAGCAGCCTGGAAACACTGGTAGGATTTCTGTGTTAACAGTCTTGAGGCAGAATTCCTTTGTCCCCAGGAAACCTTAGTTTTTTGCTCTTAAGGCCTTGAACTGATTGGATGAGGACCACCCTTATTATTAGGGGTGATCTCATTTATTTAAAGCCAACTGGCTGCAAATGTTAATCACATCTGTACAATAACTTCACAGCAACATCTAGAGCAGTGTTTGACCAAACAGCTGGGCACCTTGGCCTCGCCACATTGACACAATAAAATTAACCATCACATCAACTTTATCCTCCTGTTAGCTGTTTCATGGCTGACCAGCCACTCCTCACCTCCCCATCTATCCACTCATTCATCCAACAAAGAGTCTCTGCTGTCTTCACCTTTCACCACCCTTTATAGGTACTCAAGTGCTTTCAGGTCCATTGTCTGTTTTGCTCCTTACAAACCTATGAGGTTTTCAGAAGAAGTATTATTTTTTATAGATGGAAAAAATGAGGCTTGCAATTATGGCTGGTGAAGCTGTGTGTGTTTGTGCGTGTGTGTGTGTATGTGTGTGTATGTGTGTGTTAATCCTGCTTACATCCTTTTCCTCCCTTCTATTATTCTGCCTCTCTTGGTTGCTTTCCACACTCACACATACTTTTTTAGCTTGATTTCTGTGCAGGGACTCTAAATCTGAGCCTCCCACTTCCTGGGCTGCAGTTCATGCTGCTTAGTGAGCATCACTCACATATTCAGAATGAAGCCAGCATTATCTGTCACTTCCATGCTCAAGCCCTGGGAATACAAGATAATGAAAGCACAAAACCTGATTTTCAGGAACTCAGGCTCCTATGGGGAAGAAGCATAGGTAAACAACAATAACAAAAAATTGCAATGTGAGCAAAGTACTCTAGAGCTACAGAGATGGGGAAAGACAGTATTTGGGACAGTGAAGGAGGGCTTCGCAGGGAAGTGGCACTCGAGCTGGGGTTTAAAGGCTAAGAAGTAACCAGGTAGAGAGGGCAGGTAGGCAGTCTGTGGGCCACACTGCCATCTATGTGAATTGTAGTTCTTTGGGGAGTGAGAGGAAACCCTGGTGGTATAGTGCTTAAGAGCCATTCTGCTAACCAAAAGGTCGGCAGTTCGAATCCACCAGGTGCTCCTTGGAAACTACGTGGCAGTTCTGCTTTGTCCTGTAGGGTCGCTATGAGTCAGAATCAACTTGATAGCAATAGGTTTTTTGGTTTTTTGTGGGGGTAAGAGTAAGGACATCATCTACAACCAAGCTTCCTGAGTTTATTTATAAAGCATTTGAAAAAGAGTTCCCCCTTGGTCCATGGTCTCAGGGAATGTCTAGCTCAATTGGCATAACATAGTTTATAAAGAAAACATTCTACATTCTACCTTGGTAAGTAGCATCTGGGATCTTAACAGCCTGTGAGCAGCCGTCTAAGATACTCCACTGGTCTCACCCCTTCGGGAGCAAGGGAAAATGGAGAAAACAAAATACAAGGGAAAGGTTAGTCTAAAGGACTAATGGACCACAACTACCACGGCCTCTGCCAGACTGAGTCCAGTACAACTAGATGTTGCCCACCTACCACCATTGACTGCTCTGACAGGGATCACAATACAAGGTCCCAGGCAGAGCTGGAGAAAAATGTAGAACAAAATTCTAACTCACAAAAAAAGACCGGACTTACTGGCCTGACAGAGACTGGAGAAACCCCGAGAGTATGGCCACCGGACACCCTTTTAGCTCAGTAATGAAATCACTCCTGAGGTTCACCCTTCAGCCAAAGATTAGACAGCCCCAGAAAACAAAAGGAGACTAATGGGGCACAACAGCCCAGGAACAAGGACTAGAAGGCAGGAGGGGCAGGAAAGCTGGTAATAGGGAACCTAAGGTCGGGAAGGGAGAGTATTGACATGTCGTGGGGTTGTTAACCAAAGTCATAAAACAATATGTGTACTAACTGTTTAATGAGAAGCTATTTGTTTTGTAAACCTTCATCTAATGTACAATAAAAAAATTAAAAAAAAGAAAAGAGTCCCCCCCCCCTTTTTTTTTTTAATTTTCTGCAACATTATCAGCGGAGTTTGGATCTTGTAAGTAAACTCATGTCTTATATGGGATCATAATAAGTGTATTATTCTAAGCCTGTGAACTGGTTCCCATGTCTGATCTATCTTCCTTTCCAAATTACAAATCCTCTTTACCCATTTATTCTGCTTGGCTGGCTAATCTTCAACCAGATATTCCAACATCAAAGGCTCCGGCTGTTCCAGTGCAACTTCCTTCAACCCTAGCCTCCTCTGCTAATCTCATGTAATTTATTTAGAGGACAATTAGTTGTCTTTGTTACTGATCTCCTTCACTTTCTTTCCTCATTCTTCTTGCATTTTCAATTAAGTGAACTGAAAAGTGTCCCCATCAGAGCCACCAAAAAGGTACAGAAAGTTCAGCCTCTTTAGAAGGAATTTCAGCAGTGGATGAGACTATGAAAATTTTTGGGAGGTGGGGTCAAGATGACGGAATAGTCAGATGCTTCTGGTGGACCCTCTTACAACAAAGACCCGAAAAAACAAATGAATGGATTATATATGACAATTTAGGAGCCCTGAACATCAAAGGTAAAGTTGAGGAACCGGACTGAGTGGTAGGGGGAGGGAGAGACGGTTCGGAAGCAGCGAGGAGTTGCCAGACCTGACCTGGCCAGAGCCTGAGCCCTTCAGGCCTGATCAGCTCAGGGGCGAGCAGTGATGCAGACAAGCAGTCGTGCTCGGGAGGCATATTCCACACTGGGAGAGACGCAGAGGCAGAGAGTCTACTCAGCCACCCAGAACCAGTGAGAAGCAGCCCTCCATTGGCGAAAGATAAGTACTTGGCGTCCGGCATACCATGCAGATCAAAAACACTTCCCTTAGGGAAAAACCTCTTTCCCATTTACTTCCCCACTCCCTGCTCTGCACTGGGTCCAGGACTGACTTCAGCAATTGCTGAGTCCCCTGGACCGGAAGTAGGATCTGTCACACGCCTGGAGCCATTCTCCCAGCCTTGGAGCATGAATGAATTAACAAATGGGAAAAAAAAAAAAACAAAACTGCTGGCTCCCCTAAGCCAGGAACTCAGGGTAGGCACAACTTCTTTGCCTAGGCACGGGCATAAGGGATCCATGGACTTTGAATGCCTTTCCCCCTTCATAGACTTGTGTGGGCCCATTTCGACAGCATAGGCCCTCAGTACCACAGTACAACAGGGTATATACCTGAAGTCTAACTTCAACTGTTTCAGCTCTGAAGTGGCAGGTTCATGACATTTGACACTGCTCTGCCCATTAAGCAGGGTCTTTACCTACCCACATCAGGGGCATGAGGACTGGTGGCTCCACCCATGCTACCTAGCCACCTGTGATACGAGCCCAAGAATAAGAGATTCCCCCCAGTCCTTATATCCAACAGCACTGGGTGCTTATAGTCCAGCTGCAAAACCCACCTACCTACGTGCTCTAGGGAAAAGGGACACGCCTTCCTCCTAGACACTTGGGGGCGGCCGTCAGCCCCTGCCTTGCTCAGAGTGTGTCCCCCTACGGCAGCCAGATGCCTATGCCTACACCAATCACCCATGCCTGTCTAGGACTGTAGGTGAGAGGCCTGCACCACACACTTGGTGGCTATCTACCCGGGCACCTGAGCTAAATCCATACATGAGGAGTGGGCGGACTCCTGAGCTCACATATCTAGTAACAGACCTAACCGCCTGGTGACAGAACATTAGAGCTTCAGAGGTGCCAATAATCAAACTAGCTCATACAAGCAGCCTATTTGGGCATATAAAAACAAAACGAAGCTAGGACACAGTAAGCAAACATAAAATAAATATAATAACTTACTGATGGCTCGGAGACAACAGTCAATATCAAATCACATAAAGAGGCAATCCATGATGGCTTCAGCAAGCTCCCAAAATAAAGAATCTAGAAATTTTCCAGAGGAGGAAAATTTCTTGGAATTACCGGAGGCAGAATACAAAAGATTAATGTACAGAACTCTTCAAGAGATTAGGAAGGAAATTAAGCAAAACGCAGAACACGCAATAGAGGAAATTAAAAAGGTTAGAGAAGAGCATAATGACAAAGTTAACACGCTGCAAGAATCCATAGAGAGACAGTAATCAGAAATCCAGAAGATTAACAATAAAATTTCAGAATTAGACAACTCAATAGAAAGTCATAGGAGAAGAATTGAGGCAATGGAAGTCAGAATTAGTGAGATTGAAGATAAAGCACTTGACACCAACTTATTTGAGGAAAAATCAGATAAAAGGATTTAAAAAAATGAAGAAACCCTAAGAATTATGTGGGATTCTATAAAGAGGAATAACCTACGAGTGATTGGAGTACCAAAACAAGGGGCGATAACAGAAAATAGAATTGTTGAAGATTTGTTAGCATAAAACTGCCCTGATATCGTGAAAGATGACAAGATATTTATCCAAGATACTCATCGAACCCCACATAAGGTAGATCCCAAAAGAAAGTCACCAAGGCATAATCAAACTTGCCAAAACCTAAGATAATGAGAGAATTTAAAGAGCGCCTGAGGATAAATGAAAAGTCACTTACAAAGGAGAGTCAAAAAGAGTAATCTTGGACTACTCAGCAAAAACCATGTGGCCAGAAGGCAATAGGATGACATATATAAAGCCTTGAAGGAAAAAAATTGCCAGCCAAGAATTACATATCCAGCAAAACTGTCTCTCAAAGATGATGGTGAAATTAGGGCATTTCCAGATAAACAGAAGTTTACGGAATTTGCAAAAACCAAACCAAAATTACAAGAAATACTAAAGGGAGTCCTCCGGTTAGAAAATCAATAACATCAGATAACAACCCAAGACCAGAACACAGGACAGAGCAACCAGATATCAACACAGATAGGGAAGTCACAAAAATAAAGATAAAACACTGAAAATAGGGAAACAGATGCCACTATGTAAAAGATGACAACATTAAAACAAAAGAGGGGGACTTAAAAAATGTAGACATAGATATTTCATATGGAAAAATAAAAGAAAAAATAAAGCAATAAAAGACTGGTATAAACTTAGAAAAATAGGGGTAAATATTAAGGTAACCACAAAGGAAACCAACAATTCTACATGCCAAAATAAAAAACATAAAGACTCAGCAAACACAAAATCAACAACAATGAGAAAGATGAAAAGAAAATACATAAAGAAAAATGACTCAGCACAGAAAATTAAGTGGAACAAAGAAACTGAACAACACACAAAGACATCAAAATGACAGCACTGAACTCATACCTATCAATAATTATGCTGAATATAAATGGACTAAATGCACCAATAAAGAGACAGAGACTGGCAGATTTGATAAAAAAACTCTATCCATCTATATGCTGGCTACAAGAGACAAACTTTAGGCTTAAAGACACAAACTAACTAAAACTCAAAGGATGGAAAAAAATATATCAAGCAAACAACACTCAAAAAAGACCAGGAGTGGCAATATTAATCTCTGACAAACTAGACTTTAAAATCCACTACAAAGTATAAGGAAGGACACTATATAATGATTAAAGGAGCAATACACCAGGAGGACGTAACTATAATAAATATTTATGCACCCAATGACAGGGCTCCAAAATACATAAAACAAACTCTAACAGTACAGAAAAGAGACAGCTCCACAATAGTAGTAGGAGACTCCAACACACCACTTTCAGGGGAGGACAGAACATCCATAAAGAAGCTCAACAAAGACATGGAAGATCTAAATGCAACAATCAACCAACTTGATCTCATAGACCTATACCGAATACTCCACACAACAGCAGCCAAGTATACTTTCTTTTCCAATGCACATGGAACATTCTCCAGAATATACCACATATTAGGCCATAAGCAAGCTTTAACAAAATCCAAAGCATCGAAATATTACAAAGCATCTTTTCTGACCATAAAGACATAAAAGCAGAAATCAACAACAGAAAAAGCAAGGAAAAAATCAAGCACTTGGAAACTGAACAACACCTTGCTCAAAAACTACTGAGTTATAGAAGAAATTAAGGATAGAATAAAGAAATTCATAGAATCAAATGAGAATGAAAACACATCCT
>NW_004444003.1:1280496-1306769 GCF_000243295.1 Trichechus manatus latirostris
AAATTTCTACATACTCATCTACTGAACTTTTAGAGAAGAGTTAACACCACTACACCTAAAGGTATTTCAGAGCATAGAAGAGGAAGGAATACTCCCAACTCATTCTGTGAAGCCATCATAACCCTAATATCAAAGCCAGGTAAAGACACGAAAAAAAAAAAAAGAAAATTACAGACCAATATCCCTCATGAACATTGATGCAAAAATCCTCAACAAAATTCTCGCCAGTAGAATTCAACAACATATCAAAAGAAACAATTCACCGTAATCAAGTGAGATTTATATCAGGTATGCAGGGATAGTTCAACATTAGAAAAACCATCAGTGTAATCCATTACATAAATAAAACAAAAGACAAGAACAACGTGATCTTATCAATCGATGCAGAAAAGGCATTTGCCAAAGTCCAACACCCATTCACGATAAAAACTCTCAGGAAAGTAGGAATAGAAGGGAAATTCATCAACATAATATAAGGCATTTATACAAAGCCAACAGCCAACTTCATCCTAAATGGAGAGACTTTGAAACCATTCCCCTTGAGGACGAGAACCAGACAAGGATGCCCTTTATCACCACTCTTATTCAACATTGTGCTGGAGGTCCTAGCCAGAGCAATTAGGCCAGAGAAAGAAAAAAAGGGCATCCAGATTGGTAGGGAAGAAGTCAAAGTATCTCTATTTGCAGATGATATGATCTTATACACAGAAAACCTCAAAGAATCCACAAGAAAACTACTGTAACTAATAGAAGATTTCAGGAAAGTTTCAGGATACAAGATAAACATACAAAAATCAGTTGGATTCCTTTACACCAATAAAGAGAACCTCGAAGAGGAAATCACCAAATCAGTACCATTTACAATAGCCCCCAAGAAGATAAATTACTTAGGAATAAATCTAACCAGAGATGTAAAAGACCTATACAATGAAAACTGCAAGACACTACTGGAAGAAACCAAAAGAGATTTGCATAAGTGGAAAAACATACCTTGCTCATGGATAGGAAGACTCAACATTGTGAAAATGTCAGTTCTCCCAAAGCGACCTACAGATACAAAGCAATCCCAATCCAAATTCCATCAACATTTTTTAATGAGATGGAGAAACAAATCACCGACTTCATATGGAAAGGGAAGAGGCCCCAGATAAGTAAAGCATTACTTGAGAAGAAGAACAAAGTGGGAGCCTCACATTACCTGACTTTAGAACCTATTATTCCGCCGTGGTAGTCAAAACAGCCTAGTACTGGTACAACAACAGATACATAGACCAGTGGAACAGAATTGAGAATACAGACATAAATTCATCCACCTTTGAGCAGCTGATATTTGACAAAGGACCAAAGTCTGTTAATTGGGGAAAAGACAGTCTCTTTAACAAATGGTGCTGGCATAACTGGATATCCATCTGCAAAAAACTGAAACAAAAGACAAGAACAATGCACAGAAACTAACTCAAAATGGGTCAAAGACTTAAATATAAAATCAAAAACGATAGAGATCATGGAAGAAAAAATAGGGACAATGCCAGGAGCCCTAATACATGGCATAAACACAGTATGAACCATAAATAACAATGTACAAACACCAGAAGAGAGACTAGATAACTGGGAGCTCCTAAAAAATTAAACACGCTCATCAAAAGACTTCACCAAAAGAGTAAAAACACAACCTACAGACTGGGAAAAAATTTTTGGCTATGACAAATCCAATCAGCATCTAATCTCTGAATTCTACAGGATACTGCAAAACCTCAACAACAAAAAGACAAATAACCCAATTAAAAAATGAGCAAAGGATATGAACAGGTGCTTCACCGAAGAAGATATTCAGGTGGCTAACAGACATATGAAGGAATGCTCATGATCGTTAGCCATTAGAAAAATGCAGATCAAAACTATAACGAGATATCATCTCACCCCAACAAGGCTAGCATTATTCCAAAAAACACTAGTAAATGTTGGAGAGGTTGTGGAGAGACTGGAACACTTGTATACTGTTGGTGGGAATGTAAAATGATACAATCAGTTTGGAAATCGATTTGGTGCTTCCTTAAAAAGCTAGAAATAGAAGGACCATGTGATCCGGCAGTCCCACTCCTTCGAATATATCCGGGAGAAATAAGAGCCATCACAGAAATAGATATATGCACACCCATGTTCATTGCAGCATTGTTCACAATAGCGAAAAGATAGAAACAATCTAGGTGCCCATCAACATACGAATGGATAAACAAATTATGGTATATCCACACGATGGAATACTACACAACAATAAAGAACAATGAAGCCATGAAACATCGTATAATATGGAGGAATCTGGAGGGCATTATGCTGAGTGAATTTAATCAGTAACAGAAGGACAAATATTGTACAAGACCACTATTATAAGAACTCAAGAAAAGTTTTAAGCACAGAAGAAAACATTCTTTGATGGTTATGAGGGTGGGGAGGGAGGGTGAGGGTTATTTACTAACTAGATAGTAGATAAGAATTAAGTGAAGGGAAGGACAGCACACACTACCGGGGAAGTCAGTACAACTGGACTAAACCAAAGCTAAGAAGTTTCCTGAATACAATGAAACATTTTGAGGGACAGAGTAGCAGGGCTAGGGGTTTGGGGATCATGCTTTCAGGGGGCATCCGGGTCAATTGGCATAACAAAACTTACTAAAATGTTCTTCATCCTGCTTTGGTGAGTGGTGTCTGGGGTCTTAAAAGCTTGCAAGCAGCCATCTAAGATACATCAATTGGTCCCAACCACCTGGAGTAAAGGAGAATGAAGAACACCAAAGACACGAGGAAAGTATTAGCCTAAGATACAGAAAGGCCACCAAAGACTTCATCAGCCTGGGAGCAGAAGAACTAGATGGTGCCCGGCTACCACCAATGACTGCCCTGACTGAGAACAAAACAGAGAGTCCCTGATGGAACAGGAGAAAGGTGGGGTGCAAAACTCAAAGTCTCATAAGAAGACCAGACAATGGTCTGAATGAGACTAGAGGATCCCCAGAAAGCATGGCCCCTGAATTCTCTATCAGCCCAGAACTAAAAGAGTTTCCGAGGCCAGCTCTTCATACAGGGATTGAACTGGACTGTGGGACATAAAGTGATATTCGTGAGGAGTGTGCCTCTTAGCTGAAGTAGATACAAGAGACTAAATGGGCAGCTTCTGTCCAGAGGGAGACTGGAAGGCAGAGAGGGTTAGGAGCTGGTTGAATGGACATGGGGAATCGGGTGGAAAGGAGCAGTGTGCTGTCACAGTATGGGGAGAGCAATTAGGGTCACATAACAATGTATGTATAAATTTTTGTATGGGAGATTAACTTGAAATGTCAACTTCATTTAAACTACAACAATAAACAAAAAAAGAAATGAAAATTTTTGGAAATGAGTATTTATGTCCAGATGTTAGTTTATGTAAGGGTTATTAAATGTTCATTGTTTATCTTTCCAAGTTCTAAAAATCTTCAAGATAGGGAAGCTGATACTAAATATCCCAATGATGGAATGGGAATGATTTCATTTTCACTGGGAAAGGCATCTCTAGGAGTCTTCATGGAAGCCACATAAGAAGAGACATCTCAGTATGGGGAGTGGCTTCATAGTAATGAGGAATGAATTCGAGGTGCCTTTAATCCTGTTGGAGCCCTGGTGGTGCAATAATTAAGAGCTTGGCTGCTAACCAAAAGCTCAGCAGTTCAAGTCCAGCAGCTGCTCGTTGGAAATCTTGTGTGTCAGTTCTATTCTGTCCTCTAGGTTCGCTGTGAGCAACAGGTGGTTTGGTTAATTCTCTTGCCTTTGCAGGAATTCAGAGGGAAGGAGCAGAGTGTTGTAGGGAGAACCTGTTTAAGTGCATTCTTTGGTTCTCCCTTGCACAGATATCTATTGAACCCCTCTTGCTGTTTGTAGGAGTATACTATATATTTTATATTGTTGGCAGTATAAAATAGATACATGATCCTTGCCCTTTTGAAGTCTACAATTTAGTGAGCATAGTTAGAAAGTTAAAAAAAAGATAAGCAAAATTGCTGTTCCAAATGGGCAGCATGTACTTAGCCCTGTTGTAGAACAGCTGTCTGCAGTGTGTGGCTGTATGCATCTAATCTTGTTCTCTGCTTTATACGGTGCAAGCCCTGGCCCCTTCTATGTGGTTTTAATTACATGTCATTATTCTGGATAATGGTCTAGGTGACTTCCTAGCTTCCTATGAAAACACAGGTTTGCTAACGAGTCAATTAACAACTGTCACAAAACAAGGAAAACATATATAATCATGTCTAAAATTGAACATAAAAATATTTTCCATTTCCCCTTACCTATTAATGTAAATAATTTAAAGTTGACATTCCTTTAGGTGGTAGTGTGAACCCAGACTACTTCTAAATAGTAAGGCTTGCAGATAAAAGAGAAGGAAAATCGCTCTGGTCTTTCAGGCAAAAAGTAAATAGAACTGAAAAACGTTATACGTTGAAATGTAATATAATGGAAGTAGCATTTGATAACTTCCTGAGGGTACTTGCCTGTTCTCCATATTACCTTCAGGTATGGGACAACATACAGAAAGACCGCTGCTTCTCAGACTTTATTGTGTATTTGAGTCAGCTGGGGATCTTGTTAAATGCAGATTCTGACTGAGTGGGTCTGAGGTGGTTCCTAAGATGCTGCAACTCTTAACAAGCTCTCATGTGATGACCGATGCTGCTGGTCCCTGGACCACACTTTAAATAGCAGGGCTCTAGATAGCACATGGCATCCTAAATTTTAGAAAGAGGGTGTGGGCATATCCGGAAAGCAGGACATAGAATCTAGCCACTTTCTTATAGTCTGTATGATGCTGCTACTGATCCTGCAAACAGGTAAATGAGCTACTACTTTATCCTTAGATTTTAACCTCTCAGATTAAGAGAGCTGCCTAGAAAATTCATTCTCTTATTCAAAGCCTAGCTTTAAGAGAGGTAGTTGATTTAGTACATTAAAGTGTTATAATGGAACACAGATGGCTTGGAAGTGTTATGTGTATTTTTTTAGGTTAGTATTAGCTTGGTTACTTTGTTCATACAGTAAAACTACTTATTATGTACTTATTAAAAACTTCATCGCTCCTAGTGATCCTAGTTGTGGATTTATGGTTTGGTTATCCTTAATCACCTTTTAGACCACTTCTAATCATACTGCATGTATTTCTGACGTGATGAAAACCATTTCAGGGCACAACAGAAATATTGATGTTGTCCTGGTTCCAGTTTGTGCTTGATTTTGAGCTGCCTTTTTATGCTTTTTCTCTTTAAATGGAATGTTACTATTATAAACTATAAAGCTTAAAAGTATTTTATCAGTTTATGTTAGTGTAATTTTTAGATTTATGCAAATGACTTCTTGAATAAGTCATTTATTGCATGCTGTTTGGGGCTCATTTAAAGAAATAAAATTGAATGGAATATTATTCAGCCATAAAGAGAAATGAAGTCCAAAAGCTTGCAAGCAGCCTTCCAAGATACAGATGGTTTCTATTTGCCTGAAACAACAGAGGAAGAAGGAGAGTCAGGAATAGGAGGAGAAAATGTAATGTGTGGCTAGTTGCCTCCATTAATGACTGTGTCCTTTGCCCATGAGACCAGAAGAACAAGATGGTGCCCAGCTACCACTACTGAACATTTTGATCAAAGATTCTGTAGAAGAATCCTGATCAAAAGGGAGGAAATGCAGAACAAAATTTCAAATTCTTAGGACTCCAGGCTTTCTGCAGCCACGGAGGCTGGATGAACCCCTGAAACTATTGCCCCAAGATAATCTTTAAGCCTTAAACCAAAAATATCCCCTGAAGTCTTTAAACCAAACAATAGTTGAGCTTAACTAGTAAAGAATGTCTGCCTCGAGTATTGTGCTCTTTCAAGAACTATCTATATGTGATCAAATTTTGACAAAAGCAACTCAAAAGATTAGAAAGGACACTTAGGGGCGGTGAGTTTATGTTAATGGGGGAGGAATAATTTGGGAAAAAGGAGGGTGAGAATGATTGTACAACTCAAAGAACATAATCAATATCACTGAATTGTCCATGTAGAAATTATTGAACTGGTGTATGTTCTGCTATGTATATTCTCAATAATAACAACAAAAATAAAATTAATTAGAAAAAAATAAAAGCATATTGGTACTGTTAAGAGAGAGAAATGAAGTCCTGATAACGTGCTACCACATGGATGAATCTTGAAAACATTGTGCTGAGTGAAATAAGTTAGTCACGAAGGGACAAATATTTTATGATTCCACTTGTACGAAATATCTAGGATGGCCAAGTGTGTAGAGATCAAAGTTTTTTAGTGGTCACCAGAGGTGAGTAGGAGTGAGGGGGAAGAGGGGACTCACTGCTTAGGGGACACTGAGCTTCTGTTAAAGGTGATGGGAAAATTTAGAAATAGATTATGGTAATGGTTGAACAATATGATAAACATAACTAATGTCACAGAATGGTACACGTGAAGAATGTTGAAATGGCAAACAATTTGTTATATATTTACCACAAAAAAAAAAAGTGGAAAATATTTTTAAAAAGAAATGATAGTTGACAATTGTTATTCAGAGGTGCAGACTCCCTAATTTTTTTCATTAGTTTGTTTTGTTTTTTAAAGAGTAACTAATGAATAGAGTTTTGAGTTGCTGGATTAAAAAGATACAGTTTCCTAGCTTCTCAGTTTTCTTCTTCGTGTGTAGGTGGTGGTTCAGGCACTGCTGAGGCAGTAGAATTAGTGAATGACCTGTTAGTAATTTACCTCCGTGGAGATTCTTGGCTGCCTACAGAGTTCCAAAAGACCTTAGAGGAGCCATTATAAAGATGATCCATGTGAGTGCTTCCCTTCCTTTTCTGTTTCTAGTTCACAGGGCTTTTTCTTTTTGTTCATTTGTTTTTAAAGGAATTAATTGGAGTTGAGCCCCCTAATACCTTACCTCTTCAAACAGTCATTTCCACGCCTTCTGTAGAAGTACTGCTCTCTGAGATGAGTGCCAGGGTGCTCCAGGAGCTGGCTTTAGGCTGAACTGGGCATGGTTGTTTGTACTATAGGAATCTGGGTTTAATGAGGGAAAGGAAGTTGAGCAATCGTACTTGCTTATCCCGTTTGAACTTTTGGGAGCTGTAGCATCATCTCCCTGCCTGTACCTCCATCCCTTCATCTCATACAGACCTTGAGGCCTCTCGCACCATAAGAACTTACTGAAAAATACCCACTCTTTGGCCCAGTAGCCCCCTGGAACTATTCATTTCTTTCATTTCCATTGCCAGAAAAGCTGCTGTCTACACTCAGTGTCTCCAGTTGTGCACTCCCAAATTCAAGCTCTCACCCTCTGCTGTCTGTCCCCTGCCCCCACCGCTCCACAGTAATCCTTTTGGGTCCACTCTATTTTGACACTCTTAACCTCCGTCCCCTTGACACTCTGTCTTGACTTCCGGCAGTACCCTACCCTGGCCTTCTCCTGCTGCCAGGACTGCTCTTTCTTACTCTCCTTTGAGCCCTTCCTTTCCTCTACTTCCCTTTTAGAGGAAGATGGGGCCCAAGATTCCATCCCTGGCCTCCCTGGAGCATCCTTTCCGTAACATGGCTTCAGTTTCTAGCTGGATTCTTGATGGACTCCCACATTTTACCCTGAACAGCCCTCTCTCCTGAACACCCACCAGTGTTTTAGCTGTTAGTTGGGTGTCGTCTCTGTGTTTCCGGCACTCTTATTTGGTACGTGCTGCTCATCTCACTAGAAGGATTTTGCTTGACCAACTTATTTTCACTCTTCAAAAAGCACCAGGTGTCATCCTCTTTGGAAGGCCACCTCTGACACCCCCCAGATCTGTTTTCATACTCTTGTTGTTATTCAGCAAATATGATGCTTCCGTGTTCCAGGCACTGTTCTAGGGGCTGAGCATACAAAAAAAAAAAACCTTAATACTCTGTTGTGCAATTGTTTTTACCCTTCTGTAATATATCTTTCTCTCCCTGAGGCCAGAACTGCCTGTCGTTCATCTGACCCTCAGTCAGTGTTTGCTGAAAGAACAAATCGGATTATGCCAATTTTCTTCCTTCTCTCGCTTTTCTACTGTGTGTCTTACCCCCTCTCTTATGGGAGCAAAAACAGAACTAAAACTTCTTACTTACAAGATTTGACAGATAAAATTTCATCCTTGTTTCTGATTTCTACATATAGTTTGTTTTGTGCATGACTATGATGCAAGGTGTGAGTTGAATGCTTCCTTTGTTTTATAAATTTGCTCAGCTGCAGCCTACAGCAAAAGTTCCACTTCTGCTGTGTCCTTTGTTCAGAGCTAAGAACTCAGTTCTTTGAAAAGTCACTGTGAGAGAGGAATATTAGGACTATTCTGTTTGCTCTTAGATGGTCCTCATACCTGAGTATCAAAGCATTTTGTTGGAGGAAAAACACAGGTTTTTCACATTTTTACCTTGTAAATTCTGTCATGCCTTTCTCCTGCCAAAACAAAGCAACACAAGGCAACAAAGCTAGCAATTTATTTTGTGGCTATTACTGGTAGAGGGGCCCTGGTGGCACAGTGTTTAAAGCTCTCAACCACTAACTGGACGGTCGGCAGTTTGAACCTACCAGCCTTTTTGTGGGAGAAAGATGTAGCAGTCAGCTTCCATAAAGATTTACAGCCTTGGAAACCCTGTGGGACAGTTCTGTTCTGTCCTATAGGGTCACTATGAGTTGGAATCAACTCTATGGCAGGGAGACTATTGGTTGGGTTGTGCTATAAGATACAGGATGCCCAGTTAAGTCTACATTTCAGATAAACAGTGAATTTTTTTTTAGTATATCTCAAATATTTCGTGAGATACACTAAAAAAAAAATCATTGTTTATTTGAAATGCGAATTTAACTAAGTGTCCTGTTGTCTTAGGCTGGGTTCTCTAGAGAAGCAAAACCAGTAAAGTGTATAAATATATATATAGAAAGAGAGATTATATCAAGGAAACAGCTCATGTGATTGTAGAGGCTAGAACGTTCCAAGTCCGTGAATCAGGGTAGAGGCCTCTCCCAAGTCACACAGCTGCAAAAGCTGGCAAGCCCAAGATCGGCAGGTTGGAGAGCAGGGCTTCCGCTCACAGGCTGTGCAGATCGACGAATCCCAGGTTCGGCAGATAAGCTGACAGCTCAAGTCCCAAAAACGGGAGATGAGACGACAGGAAGCAGCTGCAGGATCGAGAGAGAGCAAAAAGCCAGAACGTCTGCTTGTATACAGATGCGGGCCACACCCTCAAGGAGACTCCCTTTCATCTGATTGGCTACTCACAGTATATTCAATCATGGGAGTGATTACATTAAAACACGGAGAATCATGGCCCAGACAAGTTGACACACAATCTTAACCATCACACCTGTTATTTTTATTTGCAACCTTTATTATTGGCAGAAGGCAGTTGCTGGGTTTAACACAGCTCCTGGCGCCCAGTTTCATTGTGGGGATGTTTCAGAGGGAAATCCCAGTATTGAGTGAAAGCTGCATCTTTTGCCAGCTTTAGGCTCCACTACACTTTTAGTACGAGTGTCAGCCCTAACCAGGAGGAGCACTGGGAAGGCTCACTTGTTCATTTGCACCTCCTTTGAGATGGAGATGTGATTTACACGGTTGTTCTGTTGGAAAAATGAGATCACAGATGGCAACCCTTGCCTGTTATAGAAATGGAAGTTGTCTGATATTTCCATATATTCAGTTTTTGTTGTTATTGTTAGCTGCTGTTGAGTCACTAACTCATGATGACTCCATGCACAAGAGAACAAAACACTGCCTGGTCCTGGACCATTCTCATAATTGAACACAGATCTAACCCTTGTGATCCATTGGGTTTTCGTTGGCTGATTTTTCAGAAGTAGATTGCCAGGCCTTTCTTCCTAGTCTGTCTCAGTCTGGAAGCTCCACTGGAACCTGTTCAGCATCCAGGCAGCACGCAAGCATCCAATGGCAGACAGGTGGTAGCTGTATATGAGGTGCCTTGGCCAGGAATCAAACCTGTGTCTCCCATATGGAGGGTAAGAATTCTACCAGCGAACCACCACTGCCCCCATATGTGCAGTTTGTTGTTGTTGTTATGTGCTGTCGAGTTGATTCCCACTCATAGCAACCCTAGACGAAAGAGTAGAACTGCCCCGCAGGGTTTCCAAAGAGCTGCTGGTGGATTTGAACTGCCAACCTTTAGGTTAACAGCTGAGCTCTTAAGCACTGCGCCACCAGGGGGTCAAACTTGTCATACTAGAGTGCCTCAAATTTGAGTTAAATCTGTGTGAAAGCTGTAGTCATGCTTATTTTCCTTTTGTCACGTATTTTTCATGCTGCTGGAGTTTGTTGATGTAATTTTAGCGGCATTAACCCAGGATAGTTTAAACGATTAACGTGAAACTGAATTTAATTAAACGTTAAGTACTAACTGATAGAAGCCTGTTGTGGTGACACTTGCTAACAGTCACGTATCAAATGGTAGTTTCAGGCTGTTAATTAGACCTTCTTTTAATTAGAGTGTACCACGTAATTAGGCTAACATACATTTTTGTTGCTAAAAATCTTGAGGGGCTACTCCCAGGGATGGGTGGATTGACTTGGCCCGAAGGTTGCCTGATATCTGTCTTCCAAGTTATTGTGTCTCAAAGTGTGATCTGAGCACCTCCTGCATCTGAAGCCCTGGGTTGCTTGTTAATATGCAGATTCCTGGACCGTGCCTCCCAGCTAGAGAATCCAGATCTTTGGGGGTGGGGCCAAGAATCCAGAAGGTGGCCTGTGTGATTCTGATGCTCAATGAAGTTTTTAGTCCTGCCCTAAGAAGAGGAAGGAAAGCGCACAGCAGGGATAAAGCTGTGCCGCCCTTTAGGGACAAGCCATGTTCTGGGGTTAGTCTGAGCAGCATTTTGGCAGTGACAGCTGCTGTGCTCCGTTGCCGTCAAGTCTATTCCGACTCATAGCGACCCTAAAGGACAGAGTAGAACTGCCCCATAGGGTTTCCAAGAAGCGCGTGGTGGATTCGAACTGCTAACCTTTTGGTTGGCAGCCGTAGCTCTTAACAACTGTGCCTCCAGGGTTTCCGCAGCTGTGCTAGCATATGGTTTTCTCTAAAGTCAGACTGGAAGCCAACCTTCCTTGCCAGATGAACACATGGCCTCCCTCAGTTTGGGGGTAGTGGTACCTGACCTCTTGGCTTTTGTAGGAGGTCCCTTTGTCCCTGTGATGTGCCTGAGGATATCATGGGCATCCTCACAAGTTCCAGGTTCCTCTGTGGGCTTATCTCCAGTTCTGCTTACTAGCTAATAACTTGGGCATAGCATGTCTTTCTGATATGATGGGCTGGTAACACTTCTCCCTCTTTGATACCTTCTTCCTATTGCCTTGAAGGTAGATTGATTTTTTTTCTTACCATGAGCAGAGTCTTCCACATTATACTTTTGAGTAAGTCCATGTTATCTTATCATTAATCTTCATTTATGCTTAGCATAACTAAACATAGCACCATGGTGTCCTAGGCTGGTTCTCTAGAGAAGCAAAACCAGTGAAGGCTATATATATAGAGAGAGACATTTATCTCAAGGAAATGGCTCACGTGGTTGTCGAGGCTGGCAAGTCCCAAGTCTGTAGGTCAGACATCAGGCATCAGGCTGGAGGCTTCTCCTGACTCACACAGCTGCAGGGGCTGACGAACCCAAGGTCCACAGGTCAGATGGCAGGCTCCTGGCTCATGACTGCGAAGGCTAATGAAACCAAGATCGGCAGGTGAGACGGCAGGCTGGTGGCCCAAGTCCCAAGAACTAGAGGTCAGATGCTGACAACCTGAATGCAGGATCCAGAGCAGAGCAAAAGCCCATGAGCCTTGCCAGAAAGTCCACCCATACTGGTTACAGGTCACACCCCCAAGGAAATTCCCTTTCAACTGATTGGCTACTCAGATCAGATCCCATCATAGAGGCGATCACATTATATCAGATCTCATCATGGAAGTGATCACATCATTATACAACTGCCAAACTACATCATAACTGTCGAACTGCTTAGAATCACGGCCCAGCCAAGCTGACATAACCACCTTAACCAGCAACTGAAAAAAATGAAACTCTTGAATAAAGTTTCTTTTAATTTGTACTGTGAAGCCACTTCATTTTAGCCTGTGCTAATTTGGATTTTGTAGTGATTCAAACAGAAAATGTGCCCTAAAGTTTATCCTTTAGTGAATTAAAAATAGAATTTGTTACACAAATTAGTAGTGTAAACCAGCAATTCTTAAATAGGACTTTTTGTGAGCTAAACAGAGGTATTTTGATACTAAAAATGTAGTATTTGAGAACTTTCTTTAGTTTTCACTTGAAAATACTAGTTAAATTTTTTTTCCTCCAATAAATTTTTCTTAAACCTTAGTCTATGCTACTTGTCTGTATTAGAATCTTTTAGAAGATGAATTCTGTCATAACCTCAAATTATAAATGTTTTTAAATTTGATATCTCTAGATATCAGTGCATATTTTGCCATAATTCCTAGGTGTTCTGCCACCTGGAAAGTTTGATACCTACTAGCATAAATAAGTTACACATTTTAAAGCATCAGATATCTTGAAAGACTTTAGTTACAAATGAGAATCTAACCCCTAAAGAGCTCGGCTGTTAATCATAATGTTAGCAGTTTGAATCCACCAGCTGCTCCTTCAAAACCCTATGGGGAAGTTCTACTCTGTTCTATATGGTCGCTACGAGTTGGAATCGGCTTGGAGTCTGCTTGACAGCAACAGGTTCTCCATCTCTCACTCTTCCTTTGTATTCTAGACTCTTATCTCCTCTGAAAGGACATTGCCACTCTGTGAGCTCTCAGCACTTTGTACATCATCCATTATATCCCCTGTCAGGTTGTACAGGTAGACGCTCCTTGCTTCTCGGTTCTCACTGTCCACATATACTCACTATAAAAACTTGCAGCAAGGTTTACCCCAAATTCAGTCACTCTCCACACTGACAGCCCAGTCATTGCATGCACCAAGGTCGGCACATGTCCAGGTGAGAGGGTGTAGAGCAGGTGTGAGTCCTAGCCATTCCCCTGATAAAATACCGACTCAGGTGTTTAAATGTGTTGTACCGAAAGGTTGCAAGTTTGAGTCCACCCAGGTGCACCTTGGAAGAAAGGCCTGGTGATCTACTTCCAAAAATCAACCATTGAAAACCCTATGGAGCATAGTTCTGCTCTGACACACATGGGGTCACCATGAATAGTAGTTCACTTGATGGCAACTGATTTTTCTTCGTGTGACTTGGTGGTTGCTCGGATATGGAGTTGAAGACGAAGGCAAGGATGGGCACTAATGTGGGCACTCATGGGAATCGAACCTTTGGCACTGGTGGATTCAGCATTTGTAGTTTGATTATTCAGATGGCGCCTAAAGCTCTGTAACACATAGGACTTTATAATTTTATTGAGGCAGAGACTTCAGTGTTGTGTGATGTGAGACTCATGTGTGAGAGAAGCCTCTTAGGTGTGAGGGAGGGCTGTGACTCTTCCTGTGTCCATAGCAATGCCCTCTGTCTCCTAGCCTTTGCATATGTGCTACCTTTTATGAAAGGCAACAGCAAAATCCCTTTGTGCTCTTCCTGAAATTTAACTGAGTATCCACGAGTCCACACTGATATAAATAAATGAGGGAGGAGAGACATCTCCTATGCCAAATTCCAAATAATTTATGTAGCTACTCTGCCCTCAAGAGAGGAGCATAACTCCCCACTCCTTAAGTGTTGACTGCGCATAGTAACTTCCTTCCAAAGAATGTATGGAAACAAGGGGCAGAGGGAGTAACTTTACAATGGAGAAACCTGGCAAACACTACCTCAGCCAGGTGATCAATGTCAGCATCCACAGTGATAAGTCATGTTGATATGATGTAGCCTGGATGTATGATAAGAATGGCACTTTACCTCTGTGGTCTTCCTCCCAAAAACTCACAACTCCAGTCAAATCATGAGAAAAACATCAGACAAACTCAAATTGAGGAACATTCTACAATACACCTGACCAGTGTTCCTCAAAGCTGCTAAGGTTGTTAAAAAGAAGCAAAGCCTGAAGAACTGTCACAGCCAGGAGGAGCCTGAGGAGACATGCCAGCTAAATGCAATGTGTTGTCCTGGATGGGACCCTGGAACAGAAAGAGATACGAAGTAAAAAACTAAGGAAATCTGAATAAATTAGGGACTTCAGTTAATAATGGAGCCCTGGTGGTGCAGTGGTTAAGAGCTTGGCTGCTAACCAAAAGGTCAGCAGTTCAGATCTACCAGCCACTCCTTGGAAACCCTATGGAGTAGTTCTGCTCTGTCCTACAGGGTGGTTATGAGTTGGAATTGACTCCATGGGCAGCAAGGAGTTTTTTGGTTAGTTAATAATAAGGTATCAGTATTGGTTCATAATTGTAACAAAATACCATACTAATGTTAGACATTAATATTAAAGGAGATTGTATGTAGACGATACAGGAACTCTTTGCACCGTCTTTGCAACTTTTCTGTAAATCTAAAACTGTTCTAAAATTTAATGTTTATTAAAGTAATAAAACAAAGTGATCCTAAAAAGGAAGCTAACTGTTGGTGCTGGGGACGGAAGTGAAGAGATGTTAGAAACTGATGCTATTAGCTAAAAATACAATGCCATATTGGAATTTTGGAAATCTTAACACTATCAGAATATATTCCTCACAGATGTCACTGGTCTCCTTTATTTTGATTTCAGGTAAAGTGTATATAAAATACTAGGTCTGTATTTATTTATGGGCATTAACAAGTATAATAAAGGTGAAACATGTTAAAACAAATAATTAGTTATGATAGCCAAAGCAAGAGGAGTACCATAATTAATGACTTTGCTAATTGCTATTTCCTTTGTTAATTAGCCTTCATCTTTTAGTCTGACATGTATATAATATGTTTATTTTTATGCCTATTGTGAAAGAACATACAAAACAGTGACTTTTCTCCTCAGCTGTTCCAGGTCTAAATTAGAACAAGATGAAATTCTGCTAGTGTTTGAGAGATACCAATTTTAAGAACATAGACCTACTAAGATTTTCACTGTACAAAATTTTATTGGTTTGAATATGTAAAAATCCAGGGGACGGCCTTGTTTCTGTAGTTTTGATCTGTCGATCGTCAGTTCATACTCATGTGAGTCAGACCCGAGGGTTAATTCTAAAGTGACTATTTCAACCAAACCACCAAACACTGCAGTCGAGTTGGTTCTGACTCATAGGGACCCTATAGGACAGAGTAGAATTACCCCATAGGGTTTCCTAGTCTGTAATCTTTATGAAAGCAGACTGCCACATCTTTCTTCCACGGAGCGGCTGGTGGGTTCGAACTGCCGAACCTTTTTGGTTAACAGTTGAGCCCTTTAACCACGGTGCCACCAGGGCTCCTTGAATATTTCAACAAAGACATTTAATTGGACTGTTTATGTGGTATACTTGAGGGGCCCTGGTGGCACAATTGTTAAGTGCTGAGCTGCTGACCAAAGGATAGGCCGTTGGAACCCACCAGGAGCCCCTCGGGAGAAAAGACCAGGTGATCTGCTTCCAAAAAGATTACAGCCTAAGCGGAGAGGGTTAGGAGCTGGTTGAATGGACATGGGAAATCAGGGGTGGAAAGGAAGAGTGTCCTGTCACAGTATAGGGAGAGCAATTTATGCATAACAATGTATGTATAAATTTTTGTATGAGAGACTAACTTGAAATGTAAACTTTCAGTTTAACTACAACAATAAAAAATTAAAAAGAAAAAAAGATTACAGCCTAGGAAATCCTATGGGGCAGTTCAACTCTATCCTGTAGGGTCACTATGATTCGGAATTGACTTGATGGCACACAGCAACGACAATGTGGTATACTTACTAAGAAGAGTGTTTTGTTTTTTAAGTGAAGCTTATTTATTTAAAACTGTAATAAGTGAGCTATTACAATTGGCAAAGACAGTTCTGTTTTTTCTCCTTTCTGCTAATTAAAATGGTGGGTTTTTTGGATATTCTGTTCAGTTTAAGCCACTCAAAGTGACAAATTCATGTGAATACCGATGACAGTTTAAGTTTCCAATATTAGGCTACAGGTAAAATATCCGTTGCTTACGTTTCTTTGTTAGGAGTTCATCCTCCGTTATTCCTATGCTGACTTCTTGAAACTTACACCAGAATTATTTTGTGTAGACATTACATCAGGTAATCTCACTGAAGGAATATAGTTTATCAGGTAACTTTGAGTTCTAATAAAAACTGAAAATTTAACTTATTAGTAGTCAACATTTGTGTTAAATATATTGCATGTAATTTTTCATTTTAAATATTAATAATAGTCTGTATTTCACCCTTTCCTTGCTAACAGAGCCCTAGTTTTGTTCAGGTATCAGAATAGGTGGGCTTAACCTCAGGGCAAGGGTCACCCTGGTGCAGGACCCAGTCCTGAGGTGTGAGAACACGTCCAAGTTGGCTGGGGACTTCTGGGAAGGCTTTGCCTTCTGATAGCAGACAGGCAGATAAGGAGAGGGAGCTGTGCCACCCTTTCTCCTCCTTTCTGCTTGGACACTCATTGTTGTGATACCTCTAGCTTATGAGGCTTTTGACTAGTACCAGTTGCCGTAGAGTCAGCTCGAACTCATGGCGGCCCTGTGTGTGTCAGAGTAGAACTGTGCTTCACAGTTTTCAGTGGCTGATTTTTTGGAGGTAGATTGCCAGACCTTTATTCCAAGGCACCTCTGGGTAGACTCAAACTGCCAAGTTTTCTGTTAGCAGCCAAATGCATTAAACGTTTGCACCATGCAGGGACTCTAAGACTTTTGACTCGGAAGGGACGAAATGCAACAAGCTGAGGATGGTTAAAAGAATACCCATAAGAACTTGAGTCTTTGACCACACCATTGAACAGCTGAGCCCAGGCTAGAACCTGTTACCCCCAGGCTTCTTGTTCTTTGAGAAAAATAAACCCCTGTTTGTTTAAGCCACTATTAGTTAGGGCTCTTCTACTTACAGCCAAAGACATCCCTAATTGATGCACATATGTTACTCCAGTTTTACACATGAGAAAAGTGAGACTTAACAGAAGTGAAGTAACTTTCCTAGGGTCACGTGACTGTACGTGACAGAGCTAGGACTTGAGCATAGCTTTTACCCTAAAGCCCTTTGTGCTTAACTGCTAATAAACCAAATCCATTGCCATTGAGTCGATTTTGACTCATAGTGACCCTATAGGACAGCGTAGAACTGCTCCATAGGGTTTCCAAGGAGTGGCTAGTGGATTATAACTGCCAGCCTTTTGATTAGCAGCCAAGTGCTTAACCACTGTGCCATCAGAGCTCCTAACCACTAATGCCTTTCCTCAAAGATATATATGGCTTTGAACCTTTACTCAAAGATATATGTTGTTGTTGTGTGCTGTCAAGGCAATTCCAGCTCATAGTGACCCTATAGGACAGAGTAGAAATGCACCATAGGGTTTCCTAGGCTGTAACCTTTACAAGAGCAAACTGCCAAGTCTTTTCTCCTGCAGAGCCGCTTGTGGGTTAGAACCGCCGAACTTGCGGTTAGCAGCAGAACGCTTAACTGTTGGGTCACCAGGGCTCCTAAAGATATGTATACTTGGAACAAAATAGTAGCAAATGTTTCCAAAGTGCTGGTGTTAGCCTCTGGAAATTTTTTCTGGAAGCTGTCTTCCTGTTCAGGGCTGTGTCTTCATTTTATCCAAATAATTGGTATTCTGATTGCACACCCACGTGATGACCCAAGAGAAATAAAAGCTGTAAGTGTTCTAGCCACCCCAAGCTTTGGCAGGCTGTCCTCGAGCTTGACCCTTTGGTGAGCCCTGATTTGGGAACTCTAGGATTACAGCTCTCATGGCAGCCAGCTCACGGCTGCTACAGCCCTAAACACATTTATGATTTGGGGAATTGAGGGTTTAAAGAGAAATTGGGAGGAAGTTTTATTTCCAGCATTAATTTTCCACCTTGCCCTGTGGGTGCTGGGCTTGGAGGATTTGGTCCAGGCTAGTCCCTGGAGGAAACAGTGAACATGATTCCAATTTAGGTGTTACTTTTGTTCAGAGAAAACACCAACCAGAGCTAACATGTATCAGAGAAGTGAGAAAGTAGATGGAGTTCCATCAAAATTTCCACCGTGATTAGAAAAGTCAACTCCAGACAGTGATTCCCAAATTCCTAAATTTGAGGAACCTATTTCTTGTCAGAATGGTTTACAGTTACTTCCTGTACCCATAGCAACAGCATATATAGTATCATTGAGTAGGAAAAATATGTAAGTCCTGTGAGTGTACTAACATTTTAAATTCAATTGGCATTTTATTAACTAAAGCACTGTTTCTGTAGAGCTGCAAATGATCGGAGGGCATGTACAGTATGTCCTTGATCCTAAGGGAGCATTGCTTATCAGACACTACTACATCATGCACTCACATTGATGATAAAACGTATCTCCATTTCAGAAATATTCAAATGGAGTAGAAAAACTACATCTTAAATAAATACCTGTGCAACAATTTTTTTTTCAATCTACAGAAAATATTTATGCATATGGCGCTGCATGGTTGCAAACTCCACAGCCCCTATGTGGCAACCATTGGTTTTAGACTGTTAGGACTGGTGTTTCACTTTTGCATGTAAAGGGCAAATATATTTAACTGATTGTTTTGCCCTTTCTTTTTTGCTTGGGTGTTCTTCAGCCCAGCCTTGCCTCAGAAGGGGCACACACAAAACACTGATGACCCCAGTCAGCCTGGGAATTATAGGTGCTACCTGTCTGTGGGTTTGTCTCTCTGTGGGTTTCCTACTCTCTTACTATGTTTTTGAGGGTACTATGCTGGTGAAGAACCCTCTGCTGTCAAGTTGATTCTGACTCATAGCGACCCTATAGGACAAAGTAGAACTGCCCCATAGGGTTTCCAAGGAGCTGCTGGTGGATTTGAACTGCCCACTTTTTGGTTAGCCGCTAAGTTCATAACCACGGCGCCACCAGGGCTTTTTCGTGAATACTGCTTTTTTTCCCTCACAATACAGCATTGTCGACTAGTGTGTAAATCAGAGATTTCACAGTTGTCGTTCATAAGGCCCTCTGACACCAGGTGTGGTGTTAAGTTCCTGATTGTTGAGTAAGAATCCAAGGGCAGTTGCAGAGATTAAAAGACTTTCTTCCCATAACCAAGCAAGGTAAATAATTAAAATCTTAAGTAAGAAACAGGGGTTTAGGTAGAAGATGGAAATAAACCTAACTTTTGTTATTAATCGTAAGGATTTATTCCTAGTTCCTCCTTCACTTTTTAATCCCTACTAGAGAAGGAGGCAGTATACTTATATGCACACACTTTTACACCACTTTGATGGAGACAAAGATAAAGTATAATTGTACATACAGTTTGCCTTTAGTTGAAAAGTTAATCTAACACAAGAAGAACGTGTTTTAGAGTCTGTAGAGCAAATTAAAAAGTTGAAAATCCCTTGCCACTTTCCGGCTATGAATCAAAACAATTTTAACATTTTATTTTTCAAATCTCAATATTATTGCTAAATAGAAGCACACCCCTTGTAAAATGTTTAATTGCTGTTTAAAATTTAATAATCTCCTTTGGCCCATGCTTTGTTTTCCTTCTATTTGAAAGACTCAGTGAGGTATTTTAGGACTCTGGTTCTTATTTATTTTTTAGCAGGGAAGCTTTTCTTTTTGTGGAAATTTATTAAACAGATTAAAGTGGTGTTTTTTAAGCATAAGTTTATTATTAGTTTCAGTTTATATTATTCTTAAAAAATAAACGAGAACAATGTTAAAATGAAGCCATGTTTAAGTGTGTGTTGATGTCTTACCACGGTGTTGTTGTTAGGTGCCATCGATTCCATTCTGACTCATAGTGACCCCATGTGACAGAGTAGAACTGCCCCATAGGATTTTCTAGGCTGCAGTTTTTATGGGAGCACATTGCCAGGTCTTTCTCCCACCGAGCAGCTGGGTGGGTTCGAACTGCCAGCCTTTCGGTTTGCAGCTGAGCACTTAACCATTGCATCAGCAGGGCTCCTTACCACAGTGTAAGAAGTTAAATATATTTTTATGTGGATCCTGAATCAAGATTTTGCAGACTCCCTGATGCACCTTGGAAGGCACTTTGAGAAGCATTGCTCCTGAGCAGTGGTTTTTGAGCTTGTACAAAATTCTTGCCTTCCATGAAGGAGACCCGTATTCGATTCCCAGCCCATGCACCTCATGCGCAGCCACCACTCGTCCGTCAGTGGAGGCGTGTGTGTTGCTATGATGCTGAATAGGTTTCAGGGGAACTACCAGACTAAAACAGACTAAGATTAAAGGCCTGGCAGTCTACTTCCAAAAATCAGCCAATGAAAGAAAGCTTTATGGATTACAATGATTTGATCTTGTTGTGCATGATGTCCCCATGTGTTGGGGGCCCGAATGGACAGCAGCTAGCAACAAAAACACAACCCTCTAGGTACAATTCTGTGGCCTGAACTGTATTCAGCCATTTTCTGAAGGCAGGTGGTACAGTTGGAGATACCAGATAATATGATAGAAATTGCTTTGGACTTGGGTTAGTGGACCTGGGGTTTCATAGCTCTAATTAAAATAGTGGAGGCTCTGAGAAGTGTCACCTTCAAGAAGATGACCTATGTTTAACTCAGAGTTTCCCTGATGTATTTGTGCAACTCTTCTCACCAACCCTAACAGCTATGACCAACCCTGATGCCCTGTGACCACAATTTGGGAAACATCATTTTGAGAATTTATACTTTTACTCTTGTTTGACTTCTTTCAATGTACCTTGAAAGCTCTATAAATGCACTGTTGCATTTGATTAACTTTAGTTAACTTTTCCTACAGATTGTAAACAAAAGGAATGTTAATAAATTTGATAGTTAACCACCAATTATTTCCTTCATTGAAGTTGTTGTAAATTATTTATTTAAGATTTAAGTAATACTAGCCCCAGATCTGTTAGTTCCAAGAGCAGCAAGGATGCAGGGAGTGGGGAAGTCCCGGGTGACACAAATGGTTAATGTGCTCAGCTGCTAAACAAAAGATTGGAGGTTCAGGTCCACCCAGAGGTGCCTTGGAAGAAGGACCTGGTGATCTACTTCTGAAAAATCAGCCATTGAAAACCCTATGGAGTATAGTTCTACCCGATGCACATTTGGTTGCCATGAGTCGAAATCAACTTAATGGCAGCTGGTTTTTTATTTTATTTTATTTTTTGATGGCATGGGAGGAGATGATGGTATCTCTGATCACAGAACCATTTCTAAAATCGAAGATTAGCGGATATTTTTCATTTTTCTAGACCTCTCTTTCTCATTAAAGGGGCGATGTCTGTGAAGTGCTAGAGAAAAACCTTAAACCACTCCTCAAAGGAATATCTAAAGACAATCCCTAGTCTTGATGAGGCCAAAATAATGATGATGTAAGAGCCCTGGTAGCACAATGGTTAAGTGTTGGCAGCTAACCGAAAGGTTGGTGGTCAATCCCACCAGCGGCTCCGTGGGAGGAAAGACTGGCCATCTACTCTTGTAAAGATGACAGCCTAGGAAACCCCATGGGGCAATTCTACTCTGTCGTATAGGGTCACTATGAGCTGGAATCAACTCGACGGCATACAACAGCAACATCTAGGTGAGTTAATTTGCCTAAGAGGATGCTGGAAAGTTGGGAGCTTTAGGTCTCAGAGGAGGAACTCCCTGGGGAAAGGGCTTTTGCAAACTTGAAAACTGGGACTCTCGTAGATAACCACCATATGATTCTGATAGGAAGCCTGATGGTGAAACATGGAGCTTTGAAATCAAAACCCCAGAGAGCAGGGACACAGTGATCAGTAGTGTTTGAGAAGCTGTATGAGGAGCCAGAGAGAGAGTTTTAAAAGCATGAGCAGCTAATCCAGACCCCAGGAGCTGGGAGCCCAGGCAGGAAAGTATGGGCAGAGTTCTCATGGGAGCTGAGTATGGGATTCGGTGACTGGAAGGAGAACAGTTGTGGACTGCTGAGTAGAGATTTAACTGGTGAATTGTTCTACCTGTGATGATAAAATGAAAGATGGTATACATGTGCAGTACGTGTAGCAGGCATTTGTGTCAGCACTGTGGTGCTGTGTTGGGGATGTTAGGTCCGTTTGCTTGGAACATCCCTTAAGAGAAGAGTCTGTTCACTTTATATTACCACAAATACTGTAAGATTACAGACTTCCATCCTATCCATATCCAGATAGATTACTTTATCTGAAATACTTTGCTCCCAGCCTACCCATTCCTCAGATCAACTTGGAAAAACCCTTGTGGAGAGGATCCAGAGGAGAGAAAAAAATGCAGTCAAGTTGCTGATGGTAACTGAACAGAACAGTTAGATTCCTCAGGACCCACTGCACGTCAGCGCAATGAATTTCTGTACCTTGATTTGTACTAGAAATGCTACGTGTATGAATCAGTTAATGACATTAAGTATTTCAGATGGAGAAGTTCTGCCTGGAGTCCCTGGGTGGTGTAAACAGTTAACACGCTCAGCTGATAACCGAAAGGGTGGAGATTCAAGTCCACCCAGAGGCACCTTGGAACAAAGGTCTACTTTCTGTGTCTATTTCCGAGAAATCAGCCATTGAAAACCCTGTGGAGCACAGTTTTACTCTGACACACATGGGGTTGCCACGAGTCAAATCAACTCGGTGGCAACTAGTTTAAGTTCTACCTATCATGTGAAGATTTTATATATATATAAATTTTAATTGTACTTTAGATGAAGGTTTACAGAACAAACTAGCTTCTCATTAAACAGTACATATATTGTTTTATGACATTGGTTAACAACCCCATGACATGTCAGTACTCTCCCTTCTCAACCTTGGGTTCCCTATTACCAGCTTTACTGTCCCTTCCTGCCATCTAGTCCTTGCCTCTGGGCTGATGGGCCTCTTTAGTCTCATTTTGTCCTATGGGTCTGTCTCATCTTTGGCTGAAAGTTGAACCTCTGGAATGACTTCATTGCTGAGCTAAAAGGGTGTCCGGAGGCCATACTCTCAGAGTTTCTACAGTCTCTGTCAGGCCAGTAAGTCTGGTCTTTTTCTGAGTTAGAATTTTGTTCTACATTTTTCTCCAACTCAGTCCGGGGCCCTTTATTGTGATCCCTGTCAGAGCAGTCAGTGGTGGTAGCTGGGCACCATCTGGCTGTGCTGGACTCAGTCTGGTGGAGGCTGTGGTAGTTGTGGTCTGTAGACCCTTGTGTCTTTAGTTTTCTTCATTTTCCCTTGCTCCTGAAGGGGTGAGACCAGTGGAGTATCTTAGATGACCGCTCACAGGCTTTTAAGACCACAGACACTACTCACCAAAGTCAAATGTAGAACATTTTCTTTATAAACTATGTTATGCCAGTTGAGCTAGATGTTCCCCGAGACCATGGTCCCCACAACCCGCAGCCCAGTAATTCAGTCCCTTACGGAGTTTGGATGTGTCTATGGAGCTTCCATGATGTTGCCTTGGACAAGTTGTGCTGGCTTTCCCAGTATTGTGTACTGTCTTACCCTTCACCAAAGTTACCACTTATCTATTGTCTATTTAGTGTTTTTCCACCTCCACCCCTCTCCTCCCTCATAACCATCAAAGATTGTTTCTTTTTGTGTGTAAACCTTTTCATGAGTTTTTATAGTAGTGATCTCATACAATATTTGTCCTTTTGTGATTGACTTATTTCACTCAGCGTAACACCCTCCAGATTCATCTATGTTGTGAGATGCTTCACAGATTCATCATTATTCTTTATCGTTGCCTAGTATTCCACTGTGTGTATGTACCATAGTTTGTTTATCCATCCATCTGTTGATGGGCATCTAGGTTGTTTCCATCTTTTTGCTATTGTGAACAATGCTGCAGTGAACATGGATGTGCATATGTCTATTCGTGTGATGGTTCTTATTTCTCTAGCATATATTCCTAGGAGTGGGATTGCTGGATTATATGATATTTCTATTTCTAGCTTTCAAAAGAAGCACCATATCATTTTCCAAAATGGTGGTACCATTTTGCATTCCCACCAGCAGTGCATATGAGATCCAGTCTCCTCGCATCCTCTCCAACATTTGTTATTTTCTGTTTTTTTTATTCGTGCCAGTAATGCTGGGGTGAGATGGTATCTCATTGTGGTTTTGATTTGCATTTCTTTAATGGCCAGTGATCGCGAGCATTTCCTCATGTGTCTGTTAGCTGCTTGAATGTCTTCTTTGATGAAGCGTTCATTTCCTTAGCCCATTTTTTAATTCGACTATTTGTCTTTTTGTTGTAGAGGTGTTGGATTTTCTTGTAGATTTTAGAGATTAGGCCTTTGTCTGACTTGTAATGTCTGAAAATTTTTTCCCAGTCTGTAGGTTCTCTTTTTACACTTTTGGTGAAGTCTTTTGATGAGCATAAGTGTTTAATTTTTAGAAAATCCCAGTTATCTAGCTTACCTTCTGGAGTTTGTATGTTGTTAGTTATGGTTTGTATCCTGTTAATGTCGTTTATTAGGGTCTCTAGCGTTGATCCTATTTTTTCTTCTATGATGTTTATAGTTTTTGGTTTTATGTTTAGGTCTTTGATCCATTTTGAATTAGTTTTTGTGTATGGTGTGAGGTATGGGTCCTGTTTCACTTTTTTGCAGATGGACATCCAGTTTTGCCAGCACCATTTGTTAAAAAGACTGTCTTTTCCCCATGTGATGGACTTTGGGCCCTTGTCAAAGATCAGGTGACTGTAGGTTGATGAATTTACATCTGGGTTCTCAATTTTGTTCCATTGGTCGTTGTACCAGTATCAGGCTGTTTTGACTACCACAGCTGTATAGTAGGTTCTGAGGTTAGGTAGTGCGAGTCCTCCTACTTTATTCTTCTTCTTCAGTAATGCTTTACTTATCCAGGGCCTCTTCCCTTTCTATGTAAAGTTAAATGATTAGTTTTTCTATCCCTTTAATGAATGTTGTTGGGATAGCATGGTATTTGTAGATTACTATGGGTAGAATTGTCTTTTTCACAATGTTGAGTCTACCTATCCATGAGCATGGTACATTTTTCCATTAATGTAGATCTCTTTTGGTTTCTTGCAGTAACGTTTTGTAGTTTTCTTTGTATTGGTCTTTTACATCCCTGGTTAGATTTATTCTTAAGTATTTTATTTTTTTAGGGGCTATTATAAATGGTATTGTTTTCATGATTTCCTTTTTGTCATTCTGTTTGTTGGTGTATAGGAATTCAACTGATTTTTGTATGTTTATCTTGTATCCTGCTACTCTGCTGAATCTTCCTATTAGTTCCAGTAGTTTTCTTGTGGAGTCTTTTGGATTTTCTGCATATAGTATCATATCATTTGCAAATAGGGACAGTTTTACTTCTTCATTACCAGTTTAGATGCCCTTTATTTCTTTTTCTTGCTTTGTTACTCTAGCTAGGACTTCCATCACAATGTTAAATAGGAGTGGTGATAAACAACATCCTTGTCTTGTTCCTGTTGTCAAGGGGAATGTTTTCAGCTTCTGTCCCTTAAGAATGATGTTGGCTGTTGGTTTTGTATAGATGCCCTTTATTATGTTGAGGAATTTCCCTTCTATACCTATTTTATTGAGCATTTTTATCAGGAATGGGTGTTGGACTTTGTCGAATGCCTTTTCTACATCGATAGAGATGATCATGTGATTCTTTTATTTATGTTGTGGATTACGCTGATTGATTTTCTAATGTGGAACCATCCTTGCATACCTAGTATGAATCCTACCTGGTCATGGTGTATTATTTTTTTTTGATATGATGCTGAATTCTATTGGCTAGAATTCTGTTGAGAATTTTTGCATCTATATTCATGAGAGATATTGGTCTGTAATTTTCTTTTTTGTGGTGTCTATGCCTGGTTTTGGTATCAGGGTTCTGCTGGCTTCATAGAATGAATTTGGATGTATCCCTTCCTTTTCTATGTTCTGAAATAATTTGAGTACTACTAGAGTAAGCTCTTCTTTGAATGTTTGGTAGAATTCTCCAGTGAAGTCATCTGGGCCAGGGCTTTTTTTGTTGTTGTTGGGAGGGTTTTTTTTTTTTTTTTTAATTAATTTCAATCTCTTCTCGTTTTGGGTCTGTTCAGATTTTCAACATCAATTTGTGATAGTTTGGGTAGGTAGTGTGTTTCTAGAAATTGTCCATTTCCTCTAGATTTTCAAATTTGTTGGAGTATAGTTTTTCCTAATATTCTGTTATGATCCTTTTTATTTCAGTTG
>NW_004444003.1:1306995-1341406 GCF_000243295.1 Trichechus manatus latirostris
TTCTTTTTTGATGTGTGCATCAATTGCTATGAATTGACTCTGAGGACTGCCTTTGCTGTGTCCTAAAGGTTTTGGTGTGATGTGTTTTCATTCTCATTTGATTCTAGGAATTTTTTGATTCCATCTTTGATTTCGTCTCTTACCCAGTGGTTTTTAAGCAGGGTATTATTCAGTTTCCATGTAGTTGATTCTTTTTCCTTGCTCTTGCTGTTGTTAATTTCTACTTTGATGGTGTTGTGATCAGAGAACATACTTTGTATTATCTCATTATTTTGGATTTTGTTGAGGGTTGCTTTGTGGCTGAGATGTGGTCTATTCTGGAGAATGTTCCATGTGGGTTAGAAAAGAATGTGTACTTTGCAGCTGTTGAGTGGAGTGTTCTAAATATGTCTGTTAGTTCAAGTTGGCTGATTGTGGCCTGTAGATCTTCTGTATCTTTACTGAGTTTCTTTCTAGATGTTCTGTCATTTAGCAAGAGTGGTGTGTTGTCTCCTACTATTATAGTGGAGCTGTCAATTTCTCTTTTCAGTGCTGTTGAAGTTTGTTTTATGTATTTTGGAGCCCTGTCATTTGGTGCGTAGATATGTATTATGATTATGTCTTCATGCTGGGTCATCCGTTTAGTCATGATATAGTTCCTTTCTTTGTTTTTTATGGTGGATTTTGTTTTAAAGTCTCTTTTATCTGAGGTTAGTATCGCCACTTCTGCCCTTTTTTGGTGGCTGTTGGCTTGATATATTTTTTCCATCTTTTGATTTTTTCATAAATTTTTCCTTTTTTCCAAGGTGTGTCTCTTGGAGACATTATATTGATGGATCCTGCTTTTTTATCCATTCTGTCACTGTTTCTCTTTATAGGTGCATTTAGGCCATTAAGTTCCGTGTAATTATTGGTAGATGTGAGTTTATTGTTGTCATTTTGTGGTGCTTTTTTTTTGTGATGCTGATGATTTCTTTGTTCCTCTTACTCTCCAGTGCTGAATTCCTTTTGTTTGTGGAATTTTTTTCCATTTATTTTGTTTTTGTAGATTTTATTTTTGCTGAGACTTTGTTTTTCTTCTTTATTTTGATGAATAGGTTTGTTAACTTTCTTTGTGGTTACCTTGAAATTTACCCGTATCTTCCTAAGTTTGAACCAGTCTATTATTACTTGCCTTGCCTTCCTCTCCATTAGAATGTTCTACACCTACACTGTTTATTCCCTGTTTTATTGTTCTGACAATGTTGTCATTTGCAGATTAATCTCTCTGGTTCCATGTTGTAAATCTTTTGGTTTTTGAAATGTCCTTGAGAGTTCATTTCCTAGGTTGGTATCTTGCTGATGCAAGCTTGCATCCTAGATTCGGGCTGTCGTCTGATGTTGTTCGTTCTCAAACCGAAGGACTCGCTTTAATAATTCTTGTAAGTTAGGCTTGGTTTTTACATATTCCCTTACTTTCAGTTTATCTGGAAATGTCCTTATTTTACCATCATATTTGAACGAGAATTTTGCAGGATATATTATTCTTGGTTGGCAGTTTTTTTCTTTCAAGAGTTTATATATGGCATCCCGTTGCCTTCTTGCCTTCATGGTTTCTGCTGAGTAATCAGAGCTTAGTTTTATTATTTCCTCTCTGTTTGTGATTTTTCATTTTTCTTGAGCTACTGTCTGGATTCTTTCTTTGTCTTTGGTTTTAGTGAGTGTGAGTATGATATGCCTTGGTGATTTTCTTTTGGGGTCTATCCTATATGGGGTTCATTTATCTTCTTGGATGGCCAGTTTTTCATCCTTCGTGACATTATGGAAGTTTTCTGTCAACAATTCTTCAATGATCCTCTCTGTGTTTTCTGTTTTCTCCCCCTATTCTGGAACTCTGATCACTGGCAAATTTTTGCTTTTAATTGTATCCCATATAATTCTCAGGGTTTCTTCATTTTTGTTTGTTCTTTTCTTTATTTTTCCTCAAAGTTATATATAAATGTTTGTCTTCAGTTTCGCTAATCCTGTCTTCCATTGTTTCAAACCTGTTCCTCAGCCCTTCAGTGACACTGTGTATTTCTGAAATCTTGTTTATCTTTTAGATTTCTAATTGTTCTTTTTTTGTATAATTTCTAGTTGTGAATTTATTTTGGCATTTTGTTCCTGTATTATTTTTCTGAATTCTTGCATTTTTGTCTGTGTTTTCCATGAATTTGTCCACCTTTTCCATGAATTTGTCTATTTTTTCCTCATTTTTATCTGCTTTTTCCTTCAACTCTTGGATAGCTCTGAATATTAGAGATATGAATTCCCAGTTAGGTAGTTCTAGTGCCTTTTCTTCTACTGGAAAGTCATCTGGTGTTTTATTTTGGATGCCTACTGGAACCATCCTGTCCTGTTTCTTTATCTGTTTTGGTGTTGTTTGCTGTCTTTGGGACATTCAGTAGTTGTTTTCGTCGTTTTTTGATTGTAGATTTGTTTGTTTCATCCTGCTTTTTTGTTTTATTTGATTATGTGTTAGCAGGCAGGATTGCATTCTTTATTGTTTGCTCATCTGTGGACTCGATATTTTTCACCTCCTTGTCCAGTGGGCATGGCCAGTCGCTCAGCTGTGGTGCAGCAGGCCAGGTCCAGCTGAAGGGGAGGGGCTGGAATGGGTTGTTTGTGGCACGTAATGGGGCCAACAAGGTGAGTCAGTGGTCAGTGCAGGGTAGGTTCCAGTAGATCATGCCTGTGCTTCTCGGGAGTGTAATGTTCAGTGCATGGTGCACATAGACAGGAGGGTGGGGGAGGGGATATTGTGATGTGTGGAGCTAGGTTGTGTATGGGAAAAGAGAGAGAGAGGAGAGAGAAATGGGAGCAAAAAAAAGTGCTGATGGAGCTTGCCATTGGAGTGGAGAGACAAGAAACTGAGAAATGAAGAAAAACGAAGAGAAATAAACAAAATAAAAAAAAATTAAAATGCCCCCAGTGATCCTACAAGTACAGCTGTGCAGACCAGGGAAGTGGCTCCCAACCCTCACAGTACAGCCTGGCTAGAAGCGGTGCAGATGTTACACAGCGCCAGGTATTCAGGAGACAGGAAAAGAAAGTAAGTAGAAAGAAGGAAACCAAGAAATGAAGAAAGATAAAAAGGCAAAAAAAGAAAGAGAAAACAAACCAACAAACAAAAAGAAAAAAAAAAGCCCCCAGAGATCCCACTAGTGTGGGCGTGTGAACTGGGGAAGCAGTTCCCCAGCTGAGTGGCGCTTCACAGCCTGTCAAGAAGAAGCAAAGATGGCACACAGAGTCAGGTGTTCAAGAGAAAGGAGGAGGAGGAGATGAGAGGCAAGGAAGAAACCAAAAGAGGCCGAAAAAAGCAACACCAGCAACAAAGAAATGGCAGTGAAGAAGCTGGCCGGTTTGGACAAGGTGAATCCACAAGGCATGGTACTGGCGCCTCCCATGGCACGCTCGCGGCCAGGCGGGAAGGGGCAGATCAGTCCCCTGGGAAGCAGCGAATCAGCCTTCCCTTAAGCCAGGAATTAGTCCACCAGGAAGCCAGGAATCTGCCCAAGGAGAAGCAGTGAGTCAGCCCGCCGGGAAGCCAGGAATCGGCCCAATGAGAAGCAGTGAATCAGCCTACCGGGAAGCTGGGAATCAGCCCGCTGGGAAGCCGTGGATTGACCAGCCGGGAAGCAGTGAAGGTCGAGGAGGGGGAGGTGGGGTGGGAGGTGGGAAAGCATGTCTTGCTGGTTACTGGGTGCTCTGTCTCCTGCTGGGAGCTCCGTGAATCTGCTTTGCTGTACTCCGTCTGTCAGTCTCCAACAGGAGTCCAAGATAGTGGATCCGTGCTGTGTTAGCTGATAGGGGACCTCCGCTCATAACTCTCCTGATTCTCTGTTCTCTGTCGGTTTCTTATTCCATTCAGTGCTTGGTGGAGTTCTTTATCTCTTCATTTGACACTTAGGGTTCTAGGATTGACATTTGTCTCTGTTTTACTTAGTTTTTTGGGTTTTTACTGTGGAGGGGCAGTGTGGTCCTTCTGTCTATAGTGCCATGTTCTCTCCACCTCCTCCTCTTCCTCTACTGTGGATTTGATATTTCTTCATGAGATTGTTGCTCCAAGTGAGACTCTTGGTCAGATTTTATATTTGTATCATTGCTTCCATACGATAAGAATGGACAACCCTTTTTTTACATTGCACAAAAGAAAGCTTGACTCAACCATCCCCACATCAGAATCTGTGTTCCTGTGGAAGAATGCTGGCCCATCTCTACTGCAGCCTAGCAAAGGTCAGGAAGTATAAAAACTGACTGGTTTAAGAGAATAAAAGGGAACCATTGGATATTACTGATACTGAGGAAATCCCAAGTAAACAAAATATTCTATATCATGTTCTAGAAAGGAAAACCCTGGATTGATGCTTGGTTATGCCTCTAAAAAGCTGAACTAAAAATGTAAATGCTTCAAAATGCTAGTACTAGTTTTTAGGTAGTTAGATAATAATACTTGAGCTCTTGAAACTTAATTGTATTTTTTAAAATATAAAGTCAGTCCTGTAATCAGCAGATATTTAACCTTTGAGTGTGTGGTATTCCAAGTATTAACAAAAGCCTTGTGCCCTTTGGGAGTAAAGAATGGCAGCTACAACCCAGGGTGTGATGAAAGAGTGTGTTTCTAGGGATAATTTGTAATATTCAGATATTGTTTCCAGTTTTAGATTGTCTGCCATTTGCCATTGATTCTGACTCATGGCAACCCCACATGTATCAGAATACAGCCGTGCTCCATAGTTTTGGTGGTTGATTTTTCAGAAGTAGATCACTAGGCCTTTCTTCTGAGGTGCCTCTAAGGGAACTTGAACTTCCAGCCTTTTGGTTAGCAGCTGAGTGCGTTAACTGTTTGCATCACCCACAGACTTAAATTGTTAGGACTACCTTTTCTTTAATCTTTGCTCCGATATGCCATCTGAGGAACATTTCTTTGGTGTCAAGTGCAGCCCTGGTGTACTTAGTCATTTTCATAGGCAGGAGAAACTTCCAGAACTGTTGGGAGAGACAAGGTGATGTGGTAGTAGGTCATTGGGATATGAGTTAGAAGACCTGGGTCTTTCAACTTCTGACTTCTCCAATTTTTTTAGCTCTGTGAACTTGAGGAGAGTACTCAACTTTTGCAGACATCCATTTCTTCACTTGTAATACAGGCTTGATAAGGCCCCCCACTTCATAGGGTTATTGTTACGTTCCAGTGAGATCATTCATGTGAGAACACACTGCAGAGGCCACAGACTGCCAAGGTTCTTAATGAGTGTTTTTCAAGCAATAGTGAGGAAGGTTAATAAAAGACTGCCTGTGGGTGGCATTTACATTTGTGCCAGAAAGGATTAGTTGGAAAGCTTTTGATTGGTTGTACTGCCTTTGTTTTATTATTAGGCTGATCTTATTAATAATGACTGAAAGAAGTATTGTGATCATCTGTGGAATCTGAGTATCTGTCAGCTCTCTCCCCTTAATACTGATAGAGGTTTTATGCTTTTTCTCTTTTAATTCCAGTTGTCTTTTCATCAGCTCCCAAAGAAATGGCTTTGTTTACTTTTAAAATTATTAGGTAATTGTGACAATATAGTAAAATAATTCAATCTGGGTTGGATTGAAGCTTATCATTTATACCATCTTTGAGGCGCAAAATGTTTACTAAGCAAATTAAACTTGTGGATGATAATCAGCGAGTTGCAGTGCTGTCCTATGCAATAAGGAACGTGCTTATCTCAAATGCATCTTGGGACAGGACTCTTTTAGGTTACAAGTAATAAAAAACAACTCAAAACTGGCTTAAACAGTTAAGGGAGTGTTGGCTTATGGAACTTCAGAGCCAAAAGGCATAGAACTGGCTTCAGACAAATCTTGACATGGCTCAGCAATGCCACCAAGAGTCCTGGTTTCTTTTTCTGCCTGCTCTTCTGGTCTCAGCATTACTCTAAAGCTGGTTCCCCTTGTGATTCTAAAATAGCCACCTAAATCACCTTGGAAGAAAGACCTGGCGATCTACTTCTGAAAAATCAGCTGTTGAAAACCCTATGGAGCATAGTTTTACTCTGACACACATGGGGTTGCCATGAGTTGGAATTGACTCCGTGGCAACTGTTTTTTTTGATCGCTGGTCCCAGCATTCCCAGGCAAGGCCTTGTCATTTGTTCTTATTGGATCTGTTCGGGCCCTGAGCCAAAGGACAGAAATCTTGGTGACAAAGGGGAATAGGCTGTGCTGACTGGCTTCATCCAGGTCACCAGCATCACCTCTAGAGCCAGATAAAACCCCAAATGGAAATCGGAGACTCTCCATCAGCAAAGGGCTCCTGGAAGTCTCCATCTATTTATTATGCCTGGTTGGTCAGGACCCCTGTTTATAAACTATTAGTTATTAATTCAAATCAACATACATATTTTAAACTCATAAGTATCTGTAAAAAAGTATGCGTACTTTTCACGTTGTCCTTTACCCTAGCATTGTGATTCTCAACCTTTCTTCCCGTATCACTGCTTGAGGCCATCCTGCCATTTGTGACCCTCTTGGGGTCTCTCAGTAACGGCGACTCACTGCAGCAGTGGTTTTTTCAATGCTGCTTATTAGTTGCATGACCAAGGGTGGATTACTTAACCTCTAAGCCACAGGTTCTTTTGTAATTTACCTTTCTCCTTATAGGGTTGTTTGGAATATTTACTGAGATGATGTATCTGTAAAAAGGAGATGCTTAGTGGTAGACGCATGGTTACTGATCTCTCTACCCTGATGGTAAGAGGCAGGATAATGGGTGGCCAAGTGTGTTGCTGCCCTGAGGGACACCTGCAGTTGCTACATAATAAAACTTGTGGTAGAAATGCTTGCCACAGCCTGACATGTTTACAAACCTGGTTGCCAAATCTCTGGGGCTAGACCAGGGCTTTGAATCAGCCTCGGTCCAGTTCAAGCCCCTGCTGAGAATTTGTATTTCCATCCCAGATGTACTGAATCAGAATCTACATTTTAACAAGATCCCCAGGTGATTCTTATGTATATAAATTTTGAGAACCTCTGCTCTAGTAGTGATTCTCAGAATTGGTCCCTAACCAGCAGCGTTAGCATCTCCTGGGAACTTGTTAGAAATGCAAATTCTCAGCAGGGGTTTGAACCAGAAGGAACTGTTTGAAGCCCTGGGCTAGACAAGGATTTGAGCCAAAACTAGGTGAGGAAATCAAGGGAGCCAATGACCTCAACCAAGAGGAAGCAGCGAGACACCTATACTACTACAGCTCAGCAAGACTCAAGCTTAGGCTAATTCTGTTCCATGAGGGGTAAGTTACATGAAGATCACGCACCTTCAGCAGTTCTTAAGGGCGTTGGTGTTGCCATGCTCCAAGGTACCTCCTTACTCCATCTTGCTCAGAATAGCCCAGTTCCTGATTAAAACCAGTAATTTAATATTTATTTTTAAAAAGATTTTTCTTAAAAATTGAAAAGTACCTGGTTTAACCAGTTTATACATAGCTATTCCTGTCTAGGCTCTTCTGCGGAAATTTCTGTCCTGAGGTAGAGGGAGTGTTTAACTAGGTGGTCTTTGATATTCTCATAGAAATAATAGTAGTAGCTTGCACCTAGTGAGCATGTCCTACGGGCACCGTTCTAAGCATCTTTTTTTTTCTTTCCATGTAATTTTTTTTTATCTTGGTGAATATATAGGTAACAAAATATTTACCATTTCTATAATCTCCACGTGTACAGTTTAGTGACATTGATTATGTTCATCATATTGTTCAACCATCACCATTAACCATTCCTGAGTTTTTCCATCACCCTTAACAGAAGTTCAGTGTCCCCTAAGCATTGTGTCTTCTTATGTTCCAAGCATCTTCTATGCTTTTACCTGTTTACTCCCCAAGCGGCCTATGAGGTGAGTGACTTAGAAAGGATAGGTAACTTGCTGAAGATTACATAGCTGATGAGAGGCAGCGCTGAGATTTGAACTCAGGTGGTCTGGCTCTGGAGTCCCTGGGTGGTACAAATAGTTAATGTGCTAGGCTGCTAACCAAAAGGTTGGAGGTTCTAGTTTACCCGGAGATGCCTTGGAAGAAAGGCCTGGTGATCTACTTCTGAAAAAAAAAAAAGCCATTGAAAACCCTTTGGAGCACCGTTCTACTCTGACACACATGAGTTTGCCATGAGTCAGAATCGACTCCACTGCAACTGGTTAGTCTGGCTCCAGAGCTTTTGACCACCATACTGTGGCATCTCCTTGTGATTTCACCTGGGTTAATTTTTTTTTTTTTAAATGGAAATGCTTGATCTTTAACTTAGAGCTCACAATGATATTTAATCGGTACTTGAGGGAAGAGAGAGAGAGTTAATCATTATATATACATTTGTTGCCACGTTTTAGTGGTGAAAAACAACAGGCTGTGTCTTCATGACAAAAAAAAAAAAAAAAAAACAAGAATAGTAGGAAGCCTTTGCTCCCAACCAAGACAGCCATTTGAGACCTATGTTTAATTACTTACTGAGCCTACGTCAACCAAAGAACCATAAATGGAACGGCAGCTTGCACAGGAGGCAGAGAGAACACAAGTAAGTCCTAAGTTGTCTCTTACGAGTTATTAATAGAACATAAAATATAAGAATCTAAACTCTCCCAACAGATTGGAGGGCAATAAGCTGCAATAGAGAACGATTCTTCTACTTAGCAGTTCATCATAGATTTCTTAATACTGAGCATCCTTAGTGTATTTACAATGTGATTTGATATAGATATGTTTAATCTGTGCTATGTTGAAGTCAGAAATGTCATAATAATTGTTTAAAAATTAATATGAAAAACTAAAATGGTGGGATTGTCAGAACGACTTCTCTATTTTTTGTGACTCATCTTCATCACTGTCAGAGTAGAACAACACTGACCTACAGCATTGAGACTCAGCATCTGTGCTCCTCACTCATTTCCTGGCCTCATTGGACCTGGAAGCAAAGCACTGTCACGGTGAAGATGAACGTATAATGTGGAGATAAGAAAAAGAAATAGGATAAACACTCAGGGGTTTAGCTAGTATCAAAGCCTAATTCTGCTTGATGGCTCCCTCAGAACAGAGGAAAGCTTTTGTGAAACCTTGAGTTCTAGCACAGTGTGAAAACCCCTGATGTGGACTAAAGGTGCTGGGGGTAGGAATGGGAGGCTAACAGTGTTGGGGTCAGTATGGACTGGAAAAGGGGCAAAGATAAGCTGGAGCTGAGCCAGGCCTTGAAGGATGGTGAGGTTTGGACGGCAGAATGGAGAGGAAAGGGCAGGGAAGAGCCAGAGCCAAGGCACAACCATGCTAGGGACAGTCAGGGAACCTGTCGAGAGGGACACGGAGGGAGGGGACTGTCCTGAGAGGCTGGGGCAGAGCATACTGCTGAAGAAAGCAGTTCAGACGTGATACAGAAGGCCAGTTAACACTCACAGGGTCTGGAGCAGAAAAGTGATCTGGTGGCATTTTCTGAAAGAAATAAGAGAGATGCAGGCAATTTATACAAAAAACAAACAATTATTCTTAGTGTTCCTGGTGGTAGATCCAGGTGTCATAAACACTTCCAGCTTCAGATTCACTGGTTTCCCTGTATGGAACCCGGGGTGCGTGCTCGTGACTGACCGGGTGCACAGCCAGAAGGCCCCTCTGGTCCACCCTGCAGTGCTGGCCTGGGAGTTGAAGGCTCTGTTTACTGAGCCGGTTTATTCTCAGACTGTGATTACCATTTGAACTTGTTTGTTATTGTTTGTTGTTAGCTGCCATCGAGTAGGTTCCAGCTCATTGCAACCTTATGTATAGCAAAAGGAAAATGATCACTGATATGTGTGAGTCTATTGTTGCAGCTGTTGTGTAGTGCCTTCCAACCTAGGGGGCGCATCTTCCAGCACTAAATCAGGCAGTATTGTGCTGTGATCCGTAAGGTTTTCATTGGCTAATTTTTGGAAGTAGATCACCAGGCCTTTCTTCCTATTCTCTGTTAGTCTGGAATTTCTGCTAAAACCTGTCCATGAGTGACCTTGCTGGTATTTGAGATAGTGGTGGCATAGCTTCCAGCACCATAGCAATACACATGCCACCACAGTACAGCAAACTGATGTGGTGATGTTTGTTATTAGCCAAATTTAACTAAATACTATGTAAACAAACTAAATACAAGTACAAAAAGAAAGTTATCTTTATGAAAACAAAATTGAAGTTTTGGAACAATTCAATAAATGCCAACCACTAAAAAAGGTTCAGGGTAACATCTGTAAAAAAGATTGGATGGGAGCAGTCATAAAAAGCTAAAAGGATTCTACATCAGGTTGCTTTGCAAGTGTCTTTAAAAGTTCTTTCTCTGCTTAAAGAAAGAGAAACTAGAAATTGTAGACACTGCTTTATTTGCGTAGATCTTGCAAGAAAGATGACATGGCACTCCAATCAACAGATCCATTCTCAAAGTAAAGGAAGACCTTGACCCCACATCAAATGTTGGCTGAAAGAATGTGCATTTATATGCTAAGGATAAATAAACCACATTAGGTATTTATATGTGTTATGTTAGTTGCCATTGAGTCGGCTCCAACTCATGGTGGCATTATGTATAACAGAACAAAATATTGCCTGGTCCCCCCTGCACCATCTTCATGATTGTTGGTATGTTTGAGCCCATTGTTGAGGCTGTTGTATAGTGCCTTTCAACCTAGGGGGCTCATCTTCCAGCACCCATATTGGACCATATTCTGTTGTGATCCATAGGGTTTTCACTGGCTAATTTTTGGAAGGAAGGAAGTTTCTTCCTAGTGTGGAAGTTCCACTGAAACCTGTCCACCCTGATGTATTTGAAATACCAGTGGCATAGCTTCCAGCATCACAGCAACATGCAAGCCACCACAGTACGACAAACTGGCAGAGAGATATTTGTATGTATTAGTTAGTATATAAGCATGGCTGCTTAATAGAGAGACCCCAAATAGCAGTTACTTACACAAGAGAGAATTTTCTTTCTCTCGGGGGTAATGGTCTGGATGTTGGTAGTCCAGGACTGGTGTGGCAGTGGGAGCCACAGGGTTGTCCAGGGACTCAGGGCTGCTGTACCTTGATGCTTCACCATCTCCTCAGGTTCTAAGATCACTCACCACCAGGTGTCAGAAAAGGAGTGGAGAGCACATCTCATCATTTAGTTTTAACCAGCTTACTCCTATTAATTATTTGTCATTAGACAGATGTGTTATGTGATACACCTGTAACTTTTCTAACATCTTGTCACTTACATTTCTTTTCCTCTTTGTTCTGAATCCTCAGATGCTGGGTACAGTGCCAGATAGGAAGACTCAGTACAGATATTCTTAGTACTGGTTGGTCTTCCCTGTGATTTGTTATTAAATCGGCAACTAAATTGTGGTTCCTACCATGACAGTGAGAATATTGATGGGCTGGTTTGTTCTTTTTTGTGGACTCCTCCCCACCACCCCTGCTTGCATTTAAACCTTTAACAGACGCTGGTGGTTAAGTAGATTTTAAGGTTGTCAATAGGAAATCTCCTAAACATTCCTTGGGTAGACTGTGTAACGCGAGTAAAACCACAGCTGAAAACAAACAGTAAATCTCAGCTGGGTGTGCCTGATCGATGGCTAAGTGTATGAGGCTAGAAGGTTGACTGGGGCTAATGCCACCAGAAATGATTTTATGCAGAAATTGCTGATTTCCAGCAGAATATGTTATGCGATGGGAATAAAATATGTTTGATTGCAGTATATAAAGAATGTTTTCCCTAAAGAAGAAATAGAATGGTCCTCCTATGGAGTGCAGTTGTACTCTGAAACATATGGGGTCACCGTGAGTCAGAATTGACTTGGCAACTGGTTTGGGGTTTTTTGTTGTGTTTTTTGGTCTTAAAGTGTTTGTCATTTGAGGATGGTGGAAGGACCTGGTAGAAGGACCTGCATCGCACTGCAGAGATAGATGGTCTACCATCCATGCCTATGCTTTGGTTGGTATTTGCTCCTCTACTTAAATAACTTCATCTTTTCTTAGGAGAAGAATGGAGAAGGATAGGAAGTTGAGTCTCAGTTGGTGAGTTGCTTAAGTGTTAAAGTCGCTGTTAATCCAAGTCAAACATTATGCACATTAATTTCCATCTCAAATCTTATATTTTGGGGCAGGAGTTAAGACTCTTGATTTATCTTGCTGTCATCCATTTTGCTTACCATCTATTTATGAATTTCAGGAATTATAGCTAAAAGTTACGTGATAGCACTTTTGCAAAATTAACTACCATTCTTTCCATTTTTGAAATGGTTTCTGCTCTGTGTGGACTTTTTCTTTATTATATTTTTAGTAGTGCTGAAAGTAGAATCTTTTCCTGGCAACTAGATGGCTATTACTTTTAAACTGTTTGCACTATGATTAAGGTTTTTGTTTTTTTTTTTTTTTGAAACTAGTCTAGATGCTGTATCACGTTGGACTCTGTACCATGTTCCTTTCTCCCAGCTATATTACTTCTCACTTACTTGAAGTAAAATCATAACACAAAGGGTAGAAGATATGGTCCCTTTCACAGGACAATTCTGATTGTGAGAGTGGATGCACCAGGTTATTTTAGCCTGACTCCATTGAGCATCTGCATCCTAGAATTAGCTCTCCTTTTTCTAGGTGACCCAAGAAGCAAATTTCTGATTATATGTTGGCTTCTTGGGTGGGTCTGCTTTCAGGGAGAGAATGTACTGGTCATCTGATGAGAATATTGCCATCTTAATGAGAGGTGTTATTTTTTATTGCTAACTTAATACTTTGGCATTTTGGTTTCATATGTCTGTCTCTGTTGGCCTGATAAAGCTGTCAGTCTCCCTCAAGGTGAATCCCAGACCCAGGCACTGAGATGAATTTACCAGAATGATCCCACTCTAGGAGGCCTCTTGATGGACAGCTTACCTGCTACTTCATGCTTTCTGTTTGTAGCTGTAGTAGTTACTATTAAACAGTTTTGGTAATAGTAACTGTTATGGATTGAATTGTGTCACCCCAAAATATGTGTTGTAAATCCTAAACCCTATACTTGGGAGGACTGGTGGCCTGGTCGTTAAGAGCTCGGCAGCTAACCAAGAGGTCAGCAGTTCGAATCTACCAGCTGCTCCTTGGAAACCCTAGGGGGCAGGTCTACTCTGTTCTATAGGGTTGCTATGAGTTGGAATCGACTAGACGACAATGGGTTTGGGTTTTATACTTGTGGAAGTAATCCCATTTGGGAATAGGGTTTTCCTTGTTATGTTAATGATGCCATAGCCATGTAGGGTGTGTGTAAAACCAATCATTTTTGAGATATGAAAGGAGGTTAGGCACAGAAGCAAGGAAGCACAAATGGGGAAAGATTGATGCCACATGGAGATCACCAAGGAACCAAGGAAGAGAAACCAAAAGAGACAAGTATTTTCTTCTAGAACAGACAGAGAGAGCCTTCCCTTAGAGCCAGCGCCCTGAATGAAGACTTCTAGCCTCCTGAACTCTGAGGTTTATATAAATAACTGTTCTTTCAAGCCATCTAATATTTCTGTTATAGCAACACTGGCTAACTAAGACAGTAACTGATGGTGTCAACAGAAGATCAGTGCATTTGATGAGTGCAATGTCTTCTTCTTCTTGGTAATTTTAAAATAATCAGCCATATCATCACTGATATCCAGCTAAATTTTAGGTGAGTGCAGTGGAGAACCTATGGCTATCTCCTTTAAATGCACAGGACAGTGCTATCTAATGTGGATGGAGTTTGATGGGAAAGAATTAAGCTAAAAACCATCTCTTTAAATATACTTAAGATAAATAAGACTAGTTTGAATGTTGGAAAGCACTCTGGAAAAGAAAACCTGGTAGTGGACCAAATAGAAATCCCTTGGCAGCTGACTCTGTATCCAGCTGTATTCAGTTATTGAACAGCTGTCAAAGAAAGCAAAGCAGTATTTGTCCATTTAGAACAATTTCAGAAGGCTGTTTTTAACCCCCAGTCGTATTTTTCCACAGCCTTCTAATCTCTGAAAAGGTTTTAGAAGATAAAATAACCCAAGTTTGTATCAGGCCTGAGTTTACCACTGGAGCATAAACAGACATAATTGGTGTTCATGTGAAAGGAATTATAACCATTAGAATTTTATTTCCTACAAAATTTTGCACCATGCCACGTAATCATATATGGCTGTCTTGGCTCATAGTCAGCAACAACATCTACTGTCCGTTTCTCAATTACTTGATAAATAAGATAAAAATAATAACTAAATACATAACTAAAGAGCCAGAAAGAATCATCAGGTCGATTTATATTCTAAACATTTCATCTTATAGAGGGATTGTGTCTTTGTAGTTTCATGTGATTATAATGATACGAAATACAGTTAGCATGATCTTTGGAAGCAAACCATCTTGGTTTTGAAGCCTCAATTTTTTTTTCTCTCTCTCTGTTTTCATTAAGGAGTTTAGGTTTCTGACAGAAAATGCTGGTATTTGAGTGTGTCAAAGTTTTTGACTTAGAAAAATTTTAAATGTTCGTATTTTGGTTTTTCATTGTGGTTAGTGTTTGCCAAAAAAGTTTTTTATTTTCATGTAAGTTTTACAAAATTGTAAATCCACTATTTGACTGTGAAATTGGATCATTCATACAACAACAACCCATTGCCGTCAAGTTGATAGCGACCTTGTAGGACTGAGTAGAACTGCCCCTCAGGGGTTTCCGAGGAGCAGCTGGTGGATTTGAACTGCTGACCTTCTGGTTAACAGCTTAATGCTTAACTGCTGCGCCAACAGGGCTCCAGGATCATTCACAGTTCTGGTTAAAAAAAAAAAAAAAATTTAAATCCACTTGGTGGTTTTCAAGATCCCAAAGTCAAAACTGGATTTCTCAGTGTCAGACGCCCATAAGAGGTCCTTCTAGGAATGTGAGTGAGAGACACACAGCCCACCAAAGAAGAAGAGCTTGTTTCTAAGAGCCCCCAGACACAGATGTGTGTTTATTTTCAGTAAATCATAGCCTGGGTTCTGCTGGAGTTTCAGATTGCCCTCATTTTCCTGACCAAAAATTTCCCTGTGGGGAAATAACATGAGCTACCTGAATTTAATTTTTACCTCTCATTTAAAGCATCGGATATTTGTATTTTGAATATTTCAAAGAGTGTATTTGATCTGGGTTACCTTTTCCAAGTAGCTAACTTGAACATATAAGGAAATTCTTTCATGTGGTGACTTCTTGAGTCAGTCCACAGAATGATCAAATGAAAAAAAAAAACAATGGGATTGTGACCTCGATGCCAAGATCAGCTCAAAATTCTGCCCACATTATACCACCATTAAATTCTGTTTTCAAGCGCAGTATCTAGTCAGCATTCGAATTTAGGCAAATTAAAAGTTGGCTGAATTTCCTAAAATCTTTCATAATTTTCATTGATAAATTTTAGCACATCAACTGCACATTACTACTGCACCTATTTAGGTGGAACTTGGAAAAGATTCTTTTTTATGTGCTTAATTGTTGTATAGTCTAAAATGGTTGGTCTAATAGAAAAATAATAAGTGTTTTTACCTGTTGTTCTTATTTCTTTAATTAGAAGGGCCATAGATGGAGAAGAATTTTACAAAAAATTTTATATATGTACTTTGTTCTGTGCCTTCCTAAGTTCTTAGATTAGAAATTTTGTTTTTGTTGCCTCCCCACCCCCGATGAGAAAGAGTCTTCCCCATAAGTGTTAAAAAAAAAAAAACTATCTCGAATTTTTTATTTTCTCACTGGGGGAAAATGAATCCTTTTTCTTTTATTGTGAACATGGACTTTCTGTTGGGATGAACAACTGATGGAAGAAAGAAGCAGAGATGTTGTGACTCGGTTCAGTTTGCCTCACATGCACAAGCATGTATGTAGAAATGGACATACATACTGTGCTTCCAGAAGTCAATTTTACCAGCCTTCTGAGTCTGGATATATCCCTGCAGAGAAGTCACTTGCATATTGACATTCTTGGTTTTTCTCTGAACACCTTGATGACCTCCTTCAGACAGAAGTGGTGGTGGGGGTAGAGGTCAAACTGGTGACCTTATGGTTCTTCTTGATGCACTTCTTCCCCTTTTATCTCTCTGAAGTCCTTTGTCCCTTTTTGAACCACAGAGAAGCCTTTGAATTTTCCTCTTGTGACTGTCAAAATCAGGATATCACTCCTTCACCAGGGACAGTTTGAGCTGCCTTATCTTTCACTTTAACACCAGAGACAATCCAAGCATGATCCCAAAATAGTAAGGGTTTCTGCACCTACAGTGTTTAGCCAGGATATTACCTTCCAGTAGTAGCCATACTTGTAAACAAACAAAAAACCCCCAAAGCAGCTGCCATCGAGTCAACTCTGACTCATACGTGTCAAGGTAGAACTGTGCTTCATAGGGTTTTCAATGGCTAATTTTTCAGAAGTAGATCACCAGGCCTTTTTTCTGAGGCACCTTAAGGCAGACTAGAACCTCCAACCTTTTGTTGAGTGGCAGAGCATAGACCTCTCTAAAGTCTCAAAGGGATGGGGAGAGAATTAAAATATTAAACACACTTAAAAGGATGTGAAGGCACTGAAGTATACATGCATGTAAAAATCAGTGAAATGTATGTTTTGTTGTGTGCATATCACTATAATAAAAAAAGGATATGAAGGAAATGAAAAATATAAACAAAACTCTTAAAAGAGGAAAAATAAGAATGCACACACCTCAAAAATCCTAAAAATAACTTACAAGCTAATGTTCCGAGGCACCCGATGGGATCCAGTTTTAGCATTTGATGCGGTAATTGACCCTGATATTTCTGTCACAGAGGGTCAGAAGTAGAGCATTTTGGATTATGTGAACTGACTGGAAGTGAGTGAATGGATTTCTCAGCAAGAAGCTGCAGTTCATTGCCTTTTTTTCTGTTTAAAGCTGCTTCACACAGATAGGTAAGCAGCCTTGTCACTGCTTTTCTGCGTGGCAGTGGGATTTGATTGTTGGTCTGAGTAGCTGCTCCGATCCCAAAAAGGCCCAGCCGGACCTGAGCTCCACCTTGGTGGATTCCCTCACCACTTCCTTCCCCCAGATTCATTTGCTCTGGAAATTAAGAAGCCTCATGCTTCTGCTGTTCTTCCTAAAAACAAATGTTGTTGTGTCACTTTCCTGCTAATAAACTTTCAGTTCTCCCTATCGCCTAGATCATTAGTCTCTAAAAACTTTTTTGATTGCTTGCCTCTAGCAATAAAATTGACGATGAACCCATAATATGTGTATATTTGTTTGTAAATTATGTTATACATCTATATAAAATATTAATAAAATATGATTTATTTTTTAGATAAAAAATGCATATAAACCAGTTGCTTTTGAGTCTATTCCAACTCATGGCGACCCCATGTGTGCAGAGTAGAACAGCTCCATGGGGTTTTCAAGGCTGTGACCTCTCAGAAGCAGATCACCAGGCTTGCCTTCTGAGGTGCCTCTGGGTAGTTTTGAACCACCAACCTTTTAGTAGTCCCGAGAGCTTAACTGTTTGCACCACCCAGGGACTCCTACTCTTGATTTTAGTGGACACTGGCTGACAGAATAGATCTAGACCTCATGTATGACACTAAGGTCCTCCTCAGCTGACCGCAACCCCCATCTCCCTAGCCACACTTTTTTGCTTTTCTCCCCGTCCCTATGGCAGTTCATCCAGCCTCTGTTCAAGCCTTCCTCTCTTGCCTTTCCTCAGACCTCTGCCTTTCACATATGCCCTTCCTTCTACATTCTCTTCCCTTTATCTGGCATGACCTTCCTCCTGCTTCCTTGACTGGAGAAGGTGTGTTTTTATTCCCTGCACAACTGTCAGCACCTTGTAATTTTCCTTTAACCTCCCCACAGGAGATATTTGTTTACACAGCTCTCTCTCCTAGTAGACACTGAGCACGTAGTGGATTAGACCAGTGTTTAAGTGTGCAGCCCCAGTGTCGGTCGAATATTTATTCCTTGTGTCACCCCTGCTGCAGGACCCCTGTTGGGCAGAACATCTTTTCTCTTACATTCTGTCAGAGAATGCACAAGTATATTTATGGTATAAATGCCTAAAAGTGGATTTGCTTGACCAGGGGTACATTTGTGATTTTGATGGATACTGCCGAATTGCCCTCCAGAGGGGTTATAGTAATTTATATTCCCACCAGCAATGAATGGGAGTGCCCATTTCACCACCATTATGCCAACACAGTGTATCATCAAACTTTGGGATTTTTGCTAGTCAGAAACAACTTTTTCTGTGATTTTGCCTAGACCTTCCCTCTTACTGAGGGCTGGAAAAGAAAGTTATTGGTCTTATCTAGGTCAGTTGGCATAACAAAGTTTATTAAGAAAATGTTCTGCATCCTACTTTGGTGAGTGGTGTCTGGGGTCTTAAAAGCTAGCAAGCAGCCATCTAAGATGCATCAATTGGTCCCAGCCTGCCTGGAGTAAAGGAGAATGAAGAACACCAAAGACACAAGGAAAGTATTAGTCCAAGAGACAGAAAGGGCCGTAGAAACCAGAGACTCCATCAGCCTGAGACCAGAAGAACTAGATGGTGCCTGGCTACCACCAATGACCTCCCTGACAGGGAACACAACAGAGAGTCCCTGATGGAGCAGGAGAAAAGTAGGGTGCAGAACTCAAATTCTAGTAAAAAGACCAGACTTAATGGTCTGACTGAGACTGGAGGAACCCCAGAAAGCATGGCCCCGAGACTCTCATTCAACCCAGAACGAAAACCATTCCTGAGGCCAACTATTCAGACAAAGATTAGATTAGACTATGGGACATAAAATGATACTTGCGAAGAGTGTGCTTAGCTCAAGTAGATACGTGAGACAAATTGGGCAGCTCCTGTCTGGAGGTGAGATGAGAAGGCAGAGAGGATCAGGAGCTGGTTGAATGGACACGGGAGATCCGGGGTGGAAAGAAGGAGTGTGCTGTCACAGTATAGGGAGAGCAACTAGGGTCACATAACAATGTATGTATAAATTTTTGTGTGAGAGACTAACTTGAATTGTAAACTTCCACTTAAAATACAACAATAAAAAAAATGCATCTTAAAAAAAAAAAAGAAAGTTATTGGTCTTAAGGAGAGAGAAGCTCCCATTGGGCACCACACAGAATGAAGCCAATGCCCACCCTACCTCCATCTCTAACTCAGCATCTTAGAAGGCCAGTCCTGAAGCTTGGATAGCTTCTTAGAATCAAAGTAGTCACATGAACAGGATCACTTAGATGTTCTCCTCACACCAGCCAGGCCAGATCAGAAGCTCTTCACTTAACAAGTACCAGCTTTGCGGTTTAGAAAGCCATCAGGCACAAATGCCTGGAGGGTGAACTCCTGGGTGAGGAAAGAAACCATGTGCTGCCCTTCCCTTTGCAGGGACCACCCTTGAGGGTGATGCCTGAGCGTTCTGGAGGTAGCCCAGATGGTCTAAGTAGGAAATACAGCTTCTCAAATAAATGCCTGCCATTCCAAATGAATAACCTTTATACTTGAGTGCCACTTGCAGCATTATTTATAGTAGACAAAAACTGGAAGCAACCTACAAGGCCAAAATAGGGAATAGTTGTATATTATGACATATCCATAAGATGGAATGTTATGTCATCTTTAAGAATGAGTTTTTAATGACAAGGGAAAATATTCATATGCTAAATTTAGGTTACTTACAACCTAAAAATATGCAAGTAGTATGAACTTCCTGCTATGTAAAGAAAAATTGCAAAAAAAAATGAGGAGGAAATATGCGAAAATATTAGATTTAGTTGCCTCTAGGAGGTGAGGTTGTATATGTGGGTTTTTTCCTTCTGCTTTTTAATATTTTTCTGTATCTTGTTAATTTTCTACAGTAGGCATGACTTAGATTGATGTCTAGGGGAGAAAAAGAGAAAAATCTTGGCCCTCTCTAGCTCTTTGTTGTCCCCAATAAAAAAGACATCAGAGCTTCCAAAGGCCTGAATTTGGACTGAGGTGATCTGGGGAATGCCAGGCTGGTCTCAAGGAGGTGAGCAGATGGCTTGCCAGTGTGTTGAACACCTCAGAGACGTTGATTAGTTAGCATATAGTAAACTCTTTTAGTTGAGAGGGATATTTCTTGAGATCTTTGTGAATAAAAACTTCATTTCCATATGTGCTGAAAGTCTGTTACAATAATGAGATGATACGGTATTAACAGGTGATTTCTCCAGGACCCTGTCACAGTCATCCGCCTGATGAGATACCCAGAAGATTCAGTCATAGGAGAGGAAACTCAGCCCTGCAGGGACCTTGACATTTCTCATAATAATGATGATGGTGATAATGATGATAACATCTGACATCTATGAAGGCTAGCTGTGTGCCAGGCACAAGTCTAAATGCTCTACATATATGGAACCATATAATTCATACCTAAAGTCCAATGTTTTAAATATTATTATTGTTCCCATTTTACAGATGGAGAAACTGAGACATTAGAAAGCTTGAGAAATGAGAAAACTTGCTCCAGTCACATAGCTAATGGCAGAGCAGCTTGGCTCCAGAGTAGAAGTCATTGACTATGATATCATACTACCTTTCCATATTAAAGTTGATTCTGACTCATAGCAACCCTATAGGACAGAGTAGAACTGCCCCATAGAGTTTCCAAGGAGTGCCTGGTGGATTCGAACTGCTGACCTTTTGGTTAGCAGACGTAGCTCTTAACCACTGTGCCACCAGGGTTTCCGTATTAGATGAATCTAATGGATCAAAATAGGCCAGAACATAAGAGAACTCTGAGGGTTAATGGAAATGTTCTACATCAACATTGTGATGATGGTGTAAACATTTGTCAGAATTCATCAACTGTACATTTAAGATGAGTGAACTTTATTGTATATAAATTGTACCTCAATAAAGTTGATTTTTTGGAAAAGGCTTCCCCCAATTCCACACTAGAGTCTGAGAGGTTACCATTCAGGAAACAAGGATAGGCAAGGCCAATCCGAAGCACACCCACCAATTCCAGAAAAACAGGAGAGAGACATGGAGAATGTCCCACAGGGCCCAGATACAGCCTCCTGGCTGCTGCAGGACCCAGATGCTTCTAGCCTGTCTTACCTGGGCACACTGGATAGGAAAGAGAAATGTTGCAATAGATGCTCCTGAACCTTTCACCCAGGCACATGGGGAACATGGGCTCTTCAGTCCTCTCTTTGAGATTGAGGTGAAATGCCTTCATCTGCCTCCAGGGTGAGGAGCATGCCAGGGGCCCTTGAATTCTTTCCCCAGAAATCACCTTGATCCTGGCAGAGAACTTGCAGCTGTGTTAAACTGTGGGCGCTGGGTAGTTAGTTGGCCAGATGGACCAACCCTCTTCCTCATACAAGCCCTACAGAGAATGTGATTCACACCCCAGACAAATTACAGTTTTCGCCTGTGTCTTCCTTATCTAGTGCTGCTATAACATACCTCGAGTGCCTTTAATAAACAGAAATTTATCTGCTTACAGTTTGGGAGGCTAGAAGTCCAAATTCAGGGTGCCAGCTCTAGGGCTTTCTCTCCCTGTCAGCTCTGGAGGAAGGTCCTTGTCTCTGAGCTTCTGCTCCTGGGTGATCTTCGTGTGGCTTGGCACCTCTCTTTCCCCATCTCTGCTTGCTAGCTTGTGTTTAGTCTCTTTTATATCTCAAAACGGATTGACCCAAGATACACCCTGCACTAATCCTGCCTCATTAACATAGCAAAGACAGCCCATTCCCAAACAGGATTATAGCCACAGGCGTAGAGGTTAGGATTTACACAACATATTTTTGGGGGATATAATTCAATCCATAATACCCCATATTGCCAGCCTTAAAAAGGCTTGGGATAGGCAAAAGCACAAAAGTTAAAATCTGCAAGTGCCCAGGTCCACTATGTTTTTAAAATAAATATTTGGTTAATCATACCAAATTAATTTTTTTTTTTTTTTTTTTTTGCTAGTTAATGTGAAGATGTCAGTGATGAGGATGATGTGTGTTCAGGTTTATGTTTTTATAACACTATGCGTGGCCCTGGCATTCAAATCCTTTTCCAACTATAGTGGTTTGGTGGAGTGGTGGTTGTCCAGTGGTATACCATATGATCAAGCTCTTTGGCATTCCACCCCTTTGGGCCATCAGGTTTTAGCAGTGGAAATTGGCTTCTCTGGATCCGATCAGGGAAGCACATTGTCAACAGGAAATGTCTGCCAGGAGACAGGAAAGACTTCAGGAAAGATCATCGGAGGAGAGGCCAGACCCTACGTGTTGTTGTATTCAACTCTGTGTACTGAGGAAACAGGTCAGCAGCAATTCTTACTTGTACAGAGTATGGACTCAGACGAGGTATGCTCTATTCTGGCAGGGCACTAGCAACCCTCTTTAAAAAATGTAGAGACTTGGCTTTTCTCTGATCACACACTTTCAAAAATCCTGAAATGATTTCCATAAAAGCATTTTATTTCATTTTTTCCAAATTAAGGCTGACAATGTGAATAGTGTAAGGAGTATCCCCCCTGGAGGGCTATATATTTCTTCACTCTTGGCAAGTTTATTTCTGCATCTTAATTTTCCTTTTAGTTTGGATGTGCTTGATCATAAAGAACTTGGAAATATGCAAAATCACAGAAGTTAAAACATACAAGTGCCCGGGTCTACTGCATTCTAAAAATGACCAGTTAGTATAATTACATTGACTTGCTAAGGTGTGTCTAATTTATTTATAGGCAGTCAATGGTTTACATACTTATTCTTGATAGGATGGTTCTTTAGAAGAGAAGATGAGTTTTAATCTTAGACTCCCGAGGCCAGCGTTGGAACCAGTAAGGAGAGAAAAGCTACAGAAAGGAAAATTTTAGGTCATAAAAGGAAGAATTCTCTAGTGTCCGGAGCTGTGCAGTTGTGGAATAGGCCAGCAGCCCGGGCTAGGAGAGGGAGGGGCAGACACCAGAGGCAGTTCAAACTACAAGAGCTGGAATTCTCCTTCCTGAGGCTGCTGGGACATCATGGATTCCCTTCCTTTAGCTGCTGAGTCCTGGTCCAGAAGGAAGGGAGAGGAAGTTCTACTCCTGCAAAGTGCCATGGAGGATAAAACCCATTGCCGTCAAGTTGATTCCAACTCATAGTAACCTTATAGGACAGAGTAGAACCACCCCATAGGGGTTCCAAGGAGCAGCTAGTGGATTCGAACTGCTGACCTTTTGGTTAGCAGCCAAACTCTTAACCACTGTGCCACCAGGGCTCCATCATGGAGGATAGTGCTCCTGATATTCAGAGCTGTTGTTAGTTGCTGTCAACTTGATTCCAACTCAGGGCCACCCCATGTGTGCAGAGTAGACTGCTCAATGGGGTTTTCAAGGCTGTGTGCCCTTTCCAAAGTAGATTGCCAGACCTGTCTTCTGTGATGCCTCTGGATGGGTTCGAACCACCAACCTTTCGGTTTGTAGTCGAGCGCTTAACCATTTGTGCCACGCAGGGACTCTCATATTCAGCATCAGAATTGAAAATGTGTGTTCATGGAGGAAAAAAATGTAATCCAGTGCTTTGAGACTGGCTTCTCTGGAACTGGGCTCCCAGGCCGGCACTTTGTTCCCAGCTGCAGGAAGATGGAGAGCTGGCACCAGAGTGGAAATCACACTCTGTGTACTTCGTCAAGAATGTCTTGCTCAAAAATAAGAAAGTTTTAAAATATGCTGAATTTAGTACAGTAGTTGATTTATATTCTGATGCCAAATTGAAAACAAACAAACAAACCAAAAGTATAACAAACAGTTCAATTTGGAGATGGGGCCTGATGGTGAATATCATAGCCCCAGATGTGGAGAGACAGAGGAGGGTCCCTGAGAAGGCAGAGCTCAAGGCTGCTGTGTCCCCTCTTCCCATATACCTTACCCCACTGCCTCTAACCAGAGCAAGCTCCACTTTTACTTAGTGTAAGCATTTCTATTTTAAAGAAACGGATCTAAGGCCCTTTGGAAACCTTAGCAAAGCAGCAGCACAGCAAACTTCTTTCATAGCTTAATGACAGGGTGGCAGTGTGCTCACTTTGGGGTGGGAATGAGCATGTCAGTGTGAATATAACCACCTTTTCTAACCTCATTTCTTTGTTGGTAACATAGTTTCTTTCCCATTTTTCTTTCAAGTTAGCTTTTATAAAAAGGGGCTTTTAAACTTATTTTTAGGTGACCTTCAAATCTAATTAGATTTGAAAGGCAGTACCCGGGACTTGAATTGGAGGTAGCTTTGGTACAGTAGAAAGTACGCTAGACTTGGAAGACGTGGGCTTGAATCCCAGTAATCCAATAATATATGTGAATGTGTTTTGTAAGCTGTAAAGTGGTGTTCATGTGTAGGATGATGTCTTTAAGTTTCCTGGGAGCACTGGCATCTCTCTTTGCCGTCAAGTCAATTCTGACTCATAGCAGTGAACTGCCCCATAGGGTTTCCAAGGAGCAGCTGGTGATTGGAACTGCCAACCTTTTGGTTAGCAGCCAAGCTCTTAACCACTGCACCACCAGGGCTCCTGTTTGGCACCAGTTGAGCTATTATCAAAACCACACATACTGCAAATGAAGGAGATAGTTGGAAGCAACTACATTGTCACATGCACGAGAAAGGCTAGGACAGAGGGGAGGTGAGGCTTTCATATAACAGCTCTCCTTTCCTCCCTGGGCCTTGGGTAACTTTGTTCTTCAAGGGCGCAGAAGACATAAATGTGAAGCTGACTTAGAGCCTCCTTCTTAGGATCAGGAGAGCAACACCCTACACCCAGCTCGGGTAGAGAGAGGGCTGTTTACTGGGGTAGGGTGGAGGAGGACAAAATCAGTGCCTAAAGTTAAGTTGGAGCCCTCGTGGTGCAGTGGTTAAGAGCTTAGGCTGCTAACCAAAAGGTTGGCAGTTAGAATACACCAGCTGCTCCTTGGAAACCCTGGGGCAGTTCTACTCTGTTCTACAAGGTAGCTATGAGTCGGAATCAACTTGATGGCACACAACAACAAAGGTAAATTTAAGCTGCCTTAAGAGATGTTTTAGAGTTTATTAAGGGAAATCCCAGGATGAGTGGGGATTAAGCAGTGTTTACTACTCATTTTTAATGGCAGGAGGGAGATCAGATCTATTTAAAGTAGAAAACAAAACTATTTGCATTGAGAAGGCAAAGGTTACTTCATGCAGACTGGAGCCTTTAAATGCCATTATCTACTTTTGCAGCAAGTGGATCCAAAATTATTAAAAGACAATATGGGTTTAATTTTTTTTTTCTATCTTCCCCTTCCACTCCAATTAATGGAAATATTAAATGCAACTGGAAAATTTTGAAGTTGATGCATTGAGACTATATACCTGTGCTGGCAGAAAGTATTTGCATGTCCTGTATTATGCTTTTAAAAATGCAGAAGCCTACTCAGTCTTTTAAAACAGAAATACTTTAGACCCTGAATGTAAAATAAGTGGTCTGTATTTTAAACAAAAGGCAGTAATTGCAAATTTGTATTGTTTGGAGGAACGGGGAGAAAGATGTGGGAGGGCCTGTCAGGCTGTAACCGGGTTAAAAGCAGGGATAAGACTCGGCACAGGAAATGTGTCTTGGCAGCCCTTCCTCCAGTCGGGCCTCCTTCTCTCCTCCCTTCCTGCATCCCATAGGTTCCCTGTGCCCACTGCTGGCCTGGCCTGGGACCCTTTTGGACTCCTTCCCTTCACCCTGTCACACCTGGCTCACTTGGTTGGGGTCCCGTCCTCCCCTAGAGCTTCTTTCCAGGCATGGGGAGGTGGAGCTGGAAGGAGGAGACCTCTGGAGACTCCGTGCTTAAACCTAACAGATCTTTATATACAAGAAGTTTTTGTTTTAAAGAGAAACCAGTTGAAGAGAGCTTATGGTGGAGGACTGCAGAACAGTTTAGACTGCAGCAGAGGGGCCAGAGTGGGTCACAGGTTGCACTGCTGGGGACTCGGAGATAGTAGATGACAGGATAAGATCAGTTTGCATCTCAACTGTGCCATTTTTAGGGCATTTGTAGCTTTTTTTAGATCATCCTTTATTATAAACTGAAGATAGTAATACTGTTATCACGAGATTACTACAAAGATCAAATCAGAGAATCTGTGTCATAGTTATTTGGAAACTGTAATATCCCATACATGTATCAAGTTTTGTTTTGTTAAATCAATTTTATGTTACTCCTTCCAATCAAATTCCTTTCTCACCAAATTTCCCTCAATCCATGCCTGCCCCCAAGCGGGTATTATAACAGGAATTAGAAACTGGTCATTCTTCTACATATTTGGTCTTTCAAGGCCAAAAAGAAAACTTAGCTATCAAGTATAACTGTCTTTTACTGTCAGGCTGGTGGGCTCTACACCCAAAAGAAAACTTGCATGAGTTCTTCAAGTACCAACCCCAAAGACCAGCCAAAATTAGAGATTAGAAATTAAATATAACTTTTGTGTTCTTCTTTCCTCCTAATTAAAGATTTACCCTCTCATTTAGCAAAAATAATTTAATGATCACTGAAAGTTTTCTTTCAGTATATTAGCAGCACTTACCTATGTTTTCATTACTAATTTGTTTTTCACTATGTTTTCATTACGAATTTGTTTTTCACATTGCAGAAAAGAAGGCATAGAAAATGCAGATTTCCTTCAAGTCTTAAAGCAAGGCTTCAGAAATTAGGTATAATTAGATTCTTCACCTCCAAATATTTTGCTAGATGTTTTCTTTGTGGATTCAAATTCACATACTATTGAATATCTCATTTTAGGCTTAGGCATTTTTTAAATTTAGGAAATTGTCAGCCAAGACTATGAATACTGTGGTTTGCTTTAGATAGCTTTAAATTGTGAGTTGTGAGCATTTCAGTAAGTTTGTGAATAAGAAAATAAGATAAGCTTGTTTTCTGCTTGCTCTTAATTTGTATTGTATTCATGTTTAAGTTATGTATACCCAGTAATTTATTGTTTTCAAATTACATAATATTAAGAAATGAGCAGGAAAACTTAATACTCAAAGTATAATATAGGACCAGGTTTGCAACAAGGAAGCTATTCGTGTTAAGATTTTTTTTTAATTAAAATACTAGAGCAGTTATTTATGGAAATATTGATCAAAATGGACTCTGTGGAGATAACATGTCTGAGCTGTTCCATATCTTTAAAAACTAACTTTCTGCTTTAAAAAACTAAATGGTTGCAGATGTTTGTCTGTTTATCAGACTTCCTTAGAACCTCCCCCTAGCTTTTATTAACTTTCACAGTGAGATTTAACAGGTTTGCTTTCTGGCATTACGGTACACACCCTTCCTAAGTAAATTCTGTGTACTCTGATTGTATTCAGAAAGAAGCTTACTTGGAAGTGGAATATAAATGTATTGTATTTTGATTGTGAGCATAACAACTGCTGGTTTAGAAAGATTAATGTGTGAGTATGGACAGGACGAGAATGGCAAAAATACTTAATATTTTCTAATAATTAAAAATAAAAATTTTCATTTCCCCACAGTGCCTTCTGTGCTACTGTATAACCACTTAATACTTACTAGTTGGTTGGTTGGGAAGAAAATACCACAATATTGGAAGAATATATTAGCATTTTTTATGGTTGTTATTGTTGGTTATTTGCCAATTCCTTCCAATTTTTTCTTTCTTTTGGCATAGTATGAAAACATATATAAATTTTTTTTATTGTGGTAAAATATATACAACATAAAATTTGCCATTTTAACCATTTTCAAGTGTACAATCCAGTGGCATTAATCACACTCACAATATTGTACAACAATCACCACTGTTTATTTTCAAAACTTTTTCATCACTGAAAACATTAAGCAATAATTTTCCACCTTAAGAGGAAATTTTTACTAATTAATCCTGTGTCTCACCCATTAGCTCAGCTTGTTAGAACCCCATGTGTTATGCCAAGGTTGTGGCATATGACCCGTGTATATGGCATCCACCAGCACTAGGCAAGCAAGCAGGTAGTTGTAGAATTTGTGCTGATTCACAACTTCCTGAAAAACAAGTCAAAGTATTTGCGCTGTTGAGGATGGATCGGTGATGTCATCCTTATACTCCTGGGTCAGCACATGGAAGCAGGAAATAAGATCATCCAACAGAGAGCACTTCAACAGCATACTGGATCTAAGTTAATGTCTTCACCCCTAAAATGTAACAACCCAAAGCCACAGAAGAAGGACTTGGATAGGATTCTTAGGTTCACTCCAGAATTACTGAGAGTTTTTGAAAGGGGCCATGGCTTGATGGAAAGCCCCGTTCTAGGAGGCTTGGTCTGGCAGTGCTGTTACCGATGATGAAGGTAGTTCCCATTGCTGTTACCCATTGCTGAAGGTAGTTCCGGAGGAGAAGGTAGATGTAACCTAATTGAGCAGCAGAATGGAAGTCCAGAAGTAATTGCTGGTTCACTGTGTTCAGATTATTGTGTTTCGGATGCAGTTTTTAGCCACTGCCTCATTTACATTTTTTGGGTCATCCCTGAGAGCCTTCACCACAAATCTGATGGCCTCAATAGTCAATTTAAAAAGAACTTCTAATCCTAAAAAAACAAAATAAATTTCTCTAAACTTACTGATATTGATGACAGGATGATTTAAATATTTTTCCACCACATGACTTTAATATTTTAATGTGACTTTTTCAAAGGAAAACCAAAAATACTTGTCATACCCTTAGTGAATCATGTGAAGTTCTTTTTAGATCCATAATTTAATATCTTTTGAGTCAAATAATTCTCGTAAGTGTGCTTCTAAGTGTGGAGATAGTGGCCAGCCCTAGAATGAAAGGTATAGTCAAATTGCACACTAAAATGATACCTATGAATTGATTAACATACTGTACATTGATTACTTGGGTAGTTCCTTTGCGTGGTAATACCCATGCCATGAGACCCTTCCTTGATAATACGTTGGCAATAGTCTTGACTGCTAGAGCCTGTACCCGGGCCTCTCTCGTTACCTATGTTGAGAAACTGAAGTTTACTCTTCCTGCTATTTCTGTTTCCACCTTCATGTACATAGACATGGGTGCACACATGTGCACATGTGCACCAGCAAGCCTCTATCTGTGATCTTGTGGCTGGATTTCAGCACCAATCTTCTGTTTGTTCGTCCTACAGTCTCTCCCTGTTGTAGGCCATTTTTGCGTATTGTGATAGGATTAATCACCTCACTACCCTGCTCAAAACTCTTCAGTGACTCCGCTGTTGAAAATCTGTAATTTTTCACTCACTACCCTGATTCATTTGGTTATTTTATGGGTATCAGAGAGTCTTGAAGGTAACTTAGAGGGTCATGAGGTCTGACGATATTCAATCCTCTTTTGTGTTTCCCTGACAAATTATTTTCTCCTCTCTGCTGACATATTTTCTGTGATGTAGAATTTACTGTTGCTTGCAGTGATCTAAATGAGTGTCTTAGTTATCTAGTGCTGCTATAACAGAAATACCACAGGCGGATACCTTTAACAAACAAATTTATTTTCTCACAGTTTAGGAGGCTATAAGGCTGAATTCAGGGCACTGGCTTTAGGGCAAGGCTTTCTCTCTCTGTCAGGTCCAAGGAAAAGTCCTTGTTCCTTTGCTTCTTGGTGATCTTCATGTGGTGTGGCATCTATCTTCCCCCATCTCTGATTTCTCCTTTTGTAAGAGATTGACTCAAGACACACCCTACACTAATACTGCCTCATTAACACAACAGAAAACTCAATCCCAAATGGGATTATAGCCACAGGCATAGAGATTAGGATTTACAACACATAGTTTTGGGGGACATAATAATTTTATCCGTTAACAGTGAGCATGCAGCTTAAGCTTAGCAAATATAAATGAGTTCTGTACCAGCATTCTGTTCATGGCTTATGCTTACCCGGGAAAAGCTTGAGTCACATAATCACCCTTACAGCCACATCTCACTTAAGAACTAACTGTGTAACCTTGAATGAGAACCTGGAATTCCTCATCTATAAAAGGAGGGGTTTAAGATTGATGATTCAGTGGTGGAATTATCATCTTCCATACCGAAGACCTGGCTTCAATTCCTGGCCATTGTGCTTCATGCACAGCTACCACCCATCTGTCAGTGGAGGCTTGTGTGTTGCTATGATGCTGAACAGGTTTCTGTGGCACTTGCAGACCAAGATGGACTAAGAAGAAAGGCCTGGCAATCTACTATCAAAAATCAGCCAGTGAAAATTCTTTGGATCCCAGTGGTCTGATTTGCAACCAATCATGGGGATTTCACAGGACTGAGCTGCATTTCATTCCGTTGTGCGTCGGGTTGCCATGAGTTGGGGCTGACTTGACAACAGCTAACAACAACAAAAGATTATAGCACAGCCAGCAGCCCATTATTTCCTCCTTGTGTGATGGAGCCTCTGTTACTTCCTCAGCACTTTCCCCCTATCCTCAGGTTCTTTCCATTTATGTTCCCAGTGGGAAGGTACACTGTCCGTCCTGGGAACTGATCCCGGGTGCCTGCGGAGTGGACTGGCTCTCCTTCTGTGTGGCTAATATGCAAGGAACACCTGTCAGGAGCAGGCTGCCCTTGTACTTCACTTTCAGTTCCTTCCTATGTGGACTTTTCTGCTTATACTTGAATGCCTGACTCCTTCAGCTGATCCACTCTGGGATGTAATCACTGACCCTGCCACGCTAATAATTTTTGAGGTCTTGTCCAGATCCAAATGATAATTTAGTCCAGGGTATACATCTGTGACCGATTTGATAGGTGACGTTTAATAATGCCTTTGTGACAGAGCTAAAAATAGCATAAATTTCTAAGTATAAGACAAAATGACAGACCTTCTGTGCTGCAACTTGGAAAAAAATATCCTTTTTTTTTTTACTTTTTATCTACTTATGTTGTAGAATTATTGAGTTGGCAATGAAGAGGAATGTGGAGTTCTTATTTCTCAAGGCAACAGAGGAAAATAAAATGTCTTTGTTGGAATTGTTGCCAGTACATAAGCTAGAAAGGTTAAAAGGCAAAAGGTTAACCCATTTGGCACAAATTAAGTACTGTCCTATAAACTTAGACTGTGTGGAAAATATTTTATATTGGTATTCACTATGGAAAAAATCACAAGGAACAGTACTCTCCTGTTCAGAATAATAAGATTTTTTTTCTCCTCATATGAGGCAGAAATTTACATCGTGCTGTAAAAAGTTTTAAATTCCTTAGAAAACTCCTATAAATTGGATTTAATAAATAATTGTTGTTAATCAGAACATTATATGGTTTTGCAGGAGTGAGCATTACTATTTATAGTGCTATCTCATTAATATAGCATTTATTCAAACAGATGAAAAGTAAAAGGCAGAAATGGTGTTTCACTAAACAAATGTACATTTTTTCATTGGGAAATGACTAGCAACTGGCAGTGTAATTATTACACAATTTTGATTCTACTTTTCAGTCATTGCTTGCAGTGGTTTAAATGAGGCTTTGTAACCCTTAAAGTTTAAAAGGGAACTACGGAAGGCTTCCGGGCAGCATGGCACTATAGGCAGAAGCACCACGCCGTCCCTCCACAGCAAAGATCTGAGAAACTTAAGTCAGAGACGCACGTCAATCCTGAAACCCTAAGAATCAAATGAAGAGGTAACTCAGCCAAGCACTGAATGGAATGAGAAACTGACAGAGAACAGAGAGCCAGGAGAGATACATACAGAGGTCCCCTGTCAGCTAACCCAGCATGTATCTACCATCTTGGACTCCTATCGGAGATCTGCAAACGGGGTACAAGAAAGCAGCTTCACAGAGCTTCCAGCAGGAGACAGAACAACCAGTAACCAGTGATATATGCTTTCCCACCCCCCAACCTTCTTTACACCCACTCGGCCTCCTCTGCTTTCTGCAGCCACAGTGTCTTGGCTGGGAAGCACCGGCTTTACCCTCATACCACTTGGATTCCACCTGCCCACACTGGCCGGCTCCCTGAGTGCCATTTGTTGGCTGCTGATATTGCTTTTTTCCACTTCTTTAGATTTCTTCCTTACCTCTCACCACCTAGCCCTCCTTTCTCTCAAATATGTGGCTCCATGTGCCATCTTCTTCCTGAAAGGCTGCAAAATACCACTCAACTGTGAAACTGCTTCCCGGCCCGTGCTGCCACACTGGTAGGATCCCCAGGGCTTTTTTCTTTGTTTGTTTGTTTTGATTTGTTTGTTTTTCTTTTCTTGGTTTGGGAGCCCCTTCTAACCGGGCATTACTGCACAGCTTGGAAGATACTCCCTTACTCTGCACAGACGCACAGTGGGATCCTTGGGGGCATTTCTTTTTTCTTGTTTTTTTTGGGGGATGGTTTTTGTTTTTGTTTTGTTTCTTTCGTTTTCTTCTCTCTCTTTTTCCCTTTTTGTCTTCATTTCTCAGTTTCTCATCTGTCTATATTTACCTTCTCTTCCTGTCTCCTGAATACCTGGCGCTGTGTGAAACCTCTACCCCGTCTAGCCAGGCTGTACTTCACGGCCTGGGAGTAACTTCCCCAGTCCTCATAGCTGCATGGGTGGGATCCCTGGGGGCTTTTCTTTCTTTTTTTTCCTTACTTTTATTTATTCGTTTTTTTCTTTTAACCTTTTTTTTTCCCCCTTTTTGTTTTCCTCCATTTCTCAGTCTCTCATCTCTCCACTCCAATGGCAATCTCCCTTAGCACTCTTTTTTGTTTGGTTGTTTGTATGTTTTTGGTTCCTGTTCCTCTCTCCTCTCCTCTTTCCCATACTATCTTAACTCCACACATCACAATCTCCCCCCCTCCCCGCTTCCTGCCTACCTGCACCATGCACTGAACATCACACCCCCAAGCAGAACAGGCACAGTCTGCCGGAACCTGACCTGCGCTAATTCCCGGCCAACCCTGTCAGCCCTAGTATGTGCCACAGACAACCGGTCCCAGCAACTCCCCTTCAGCTGGACCTGCCCTGCTGTACCATTCCTGAGTGATGGACCCTGCCCATTGGAGAAGGAGGTGAAAAGTATTGCGCCTACAGACAAGCAAAGAACAAAGAATGCACAGCCCGCCTGCTCAGACATAACCAAAGAAAACAAAAAAGCAAGATGAAACAAATCTACAGTCAGTAAATGAGGAAAATAACTACTGAACGTCCTGAAGAGAGCAGACAATATCAAAACATATACAAAAACAGGACAGGATGGTTCCAGTATGCGTCCAAAATAAAACACCAGATGACCTTCCAGTAGAAGAAAAGGCACTAGACCTAACTGATAGGGAATTCAAATCTCTAATATTCAGAGCTATCCAAGAGTTGAAGCAAAAAGCAGACAAAAATGAGGAAAAAATAGACAAATTCAAGGAAAAGGCAGACATTCATGGAAAATACAGACAAAAAATGGATGAATTCAGGAAAATAATACAGGAACAACATGCTAAAATAAATTCAGAACTAGAAATCATACAGAAACAACAATTAGAAATCCAGAAGATAAACAAAAGATTTCAGAAATGGACAGTGTCATAAAAGGGCTGAGGAGCAGGTTTGTAACGATGGAAGACAAAACTCTGTTTGAGGAAAAGTCTGAAAAAAAATGAAGACAAATGATGAAACCCTGAGAATTATGTGGGATACAGTTAAAACCAAAAATCTGCGAGTGATTGGACTTCCAGAACAAGGGGAGAAAACAGAAAACACAGAGAGGATCCTTGAAAAACTGCTGACAGAAAACTTCCCCAATATCATGAAAGATGAAAAGCTGACCATCCAAGAAGCTCAATGAATCCCATATAGGATAGATCCCAAAAGAAAATCACGAAGGCATGTCATAATCACACTCACTAAAACCAAACACAAACATAGAATCCTGAGAGCAGCTTGAGAAAAACAAAAGGTCACATACAGAGGAGAAACAATAAGACCAAACTTGGATTATTAGGCAGAAACCATGCAGGCCAGAAGGCAATGGGATGACAGATTTAAAACCTTGAAAGAAAAAACTTGCCAGCCAAGAATAATATATCCTGCAAAACTCTCCTTCAAATATGATGCTAAAATTAGGACATTTCCAGATAAATGGAAATTAAGGGACTATGTAAAAACCAAACCAAACTTACAAGAATTATTAAAGGGAGTCCTTCAGTCTGAGAACAAATAACAGACAACAGGCTGAATCTAGGACACAGGATTGTACTAGCCAGATACCAGCCTAGGAAATGAATGCCCAAGGACTATCCAAAACCAAAAAAATTACGGCAGGGAACCAGAGAGGTTAATCTGTAAATGACAAAACATCAGAACAATACAAGAGGGAATAAACAGCATAGGTATAGAACCTTCTAATAGAGGGGAAGCCAAGGCGATACCAAGTAATAATAGACTGCTTCAAACCTAGGAAAATAAGGGTAAATTTCAAGGTAACCACTAAGAAGATCTAGAAACCTACTCATCAAAATAAAGAAGAAAAACGTAAAGTCTCAGGAAAAAAAAAAAAAAAAAA
>NW_004444003.1:1345339-1348240 GCF_000243295.1 Trichechus manatus latirostris
AATCCCACTCCTAGGAATATATCCTAGAGAAATAAGAGCCATCACACAAATGGACGTATGCACACCCATGTTCACTGCAGCACTGTTTACAGTAGCAAAAAGGCAGAAACAACCTAGATGCCCATCAACAGATGAATGGATAAACAAACTATGGTACATGCACACAATGGAGTATTATGTAGCGATAAAGAACAATGGTGAATCTGTGAAGCATCTCATAAGATGGATGAAACTGGAGGACATTATGCTGAGCGAAATAAGTCAATCACAAAAGGACAAATACTGTATGAGACCTCTACCGTAAAAACTCATGAAAAAGTTTACACATAAAAGGGAGCTATGTAAAATGATCAGTGTTTCTAAAGCAAAACACCCACTAATAGTTTGAGTGGGAAACCCTAGATTCTGTTTCTTCTCCCTGTTGTCCTGTGGGGAACATACTGAAATCAGCAGGTTAAACTAAGGGAGTAGGGTGGCAGGTGGTTGCGAGTGGGTGTCTCTGTGAGGAGTGAGAGTGGTTAGAATTTTTTCTAGAGAAAAGAGTAACCTTGTCTATCCCTGACAGAGGATTATTGAAGAATTTGGAAATCTACTGGTGAAAAGGAACCTTCAGAAGCCAAAAATCATGACCTAAAACTTGGGCCTCTGCTGTCTTTGTTGTTTTTTCTCTGACTCCCCTGCCCCCTCTCCTAGGTCCCTATCCCACTCCTTTCCTGCCTCAGTAACTATGGGTTCCTCAGTGGCTGTCAGTAACTGTGAAGAATAGGAATTTTGTCCTACTTGTTACCTAACAAGTTAGTCAGCCACAGTTTTTTGGATGCTGGTAGAAGACACATAACTTCTGGCTCAGAGACAAAGGATTGTTTATTACTCATAGCAGTGTCAGCAGCCAGAGTATCAACATTTTTTCTCCAGTTAGCTGAGCCCCATTTTACACAGGGCATTGCAAAGAGGGTCAGATGATGCTTGCACACACATTGGATGTGTTACAGGAGAGAAACCCTGAGCTTAGGGAACCTGAATCTTTTATAATGGGCAGTATGCATGCCTGCCTTTTGCTCCAGAGGGAGATAGTATCTCTGTCTTGTAAGGCTGTTCACTGTAACAAACATCCTTGAAAAGATGGTCTGGAACAAAGGACAGTCAGTACCTCACTCACAAGACATGCAGAATCACAAGAGACTCATGGAGATTTATCTCCCAACAGTGGCTTCTGCTGCTCTTCCAGCTCTCTGCCCTTGGGGGTTTTCGGTGATAGGTGTGAAAGAGAAAGAAGAATTTTCCATGCACCCTAGCCAGTTGTGGTCAGCTCCTTCCATGAACTTTTTTAGGAGGTTTCTGTAGACCCTTGGTGATACTCATTTAGCAGTCAAATGTTGGGAAACAATAAGCTAATAATAAAAATGGCTAACAGTTTTTAAACTCTCTCTGTGCTGGGCCATATGCTAAGCACTTACACTTATCTCACTGTACCTCTATGCAGTTGTTATTGGAGGGGGGGTCATCATGCCCATTTTTTATAGATGAGGAAACTCTAGCTAAAAACATTAAGCAACTTACCCAAGGTTGTTTTTTTTTGTTGTTAGGTGCCGTCGGGTCAGTTCCGACTCATAGTGTCCCTGTGTACAACAGAACAAAACATTGCCCAGTCTTGCGCCATCCTCACAATTGTTGCTATGTTTAAGCCCATTGTTGCAGCCACTGTGTCAATCTATCTCATTGAGGGTCTTCCGCTTTTTCACTGACCCTCCGCTTTACCAAGTATGATGTCCTTCTCCAGGGATTGGTCCTGCCTGATAACATGTCCAAAGTACTTGAGATGAAGTCTCACCATCCTCGCTCCTAAGGAGCATTCTTGGCTGTATTTCTTCCAAGACAGATTTGTTTGTTCTTCTAGAAGTCCATGGGTATATTCGATATTCTTCACCAACACCATAATTCCAAGGCATCAATTCTTCTGTCTTTATTCATTGTTCAGTTTTCACCTGCATATGAGGCGATTGAAAATACTGTGGCTTGAGTCAAGCTCACCTTAGTCCTCAAAGTGAGATCTTTGCGTCTTAACACTTTAAAGAGGTTTTGCAACAGATTTGCCAAATGCAATGCATCGTTTAATTCCTGACTGCTGCTTCCATGGGTGTTGATTGTGGATGCAGGTAAAATGAAATCCTTGACAACTTCAGTCGTTTCTCCATTTATCATGATGTTGCTTATTGGTCCAGTTGTGAAGATTTTTTTTTATGTTGAGGTGTAATCCATACTGAAGGCTGTAGTCTTTGACCCTCATCAGTAAGTTCTTCAAGTCCTCTTCACTTTCAGCAAGCAAGGTTGTGTCACCTGCATACCACAGATTCTTAATGAGTCTTCCTCCAATCCTGATACCGAGGGATGCACAACTGGTAAGTGGCAGAGATGAAACTCAAACAAAGGTCTGCCAGAGTCTGAAGCCCTGTACTCTGAAAAGCATACTGTTTTTCCTTTTTTAATTTTTCTTTCACGAAGATGTTTTTTGGGGGATAATGGTGGTTTTGAGATTTCAGTTCACTAAGTAAAATTGATGGAATGCTTGCAGAGAGGCCAGACCAGCAATAACCTTGTGCTAGCACACACCTTACAAACGTCATCATCAGCCCTCCTGACATACCCTACAGTATTTTCAAAGCAGTTGATATCCCTGTTTTATAGATGGACAAATGTAGGTTTATGGAGGCCAATGGCCTTGCCTGAGACCATATAACTAATAAGTGAGAAGCCTGGACTCAGGACCCAGACTACTTGGCTAAAAACCTGCATTCTTTATATATTGTTAGTAGTTGTTAATGTTCATAATGAAGATCCTAAAGTGTCCTAAAATGTTTAAGTTACTTCTGAAACAGAAAAAAATGTTTTTAGTAAAATTTT
>NW_004444003.1:1356190-1378238 GCF_000243295.1 Trichechus manatus latirostris
CGGCGTGGTGTTTCTGCCTAGAGCGCCATCTTGCCGGAAGTCCCTAGTAAAATTTTTTGGTAAATTTTTTAGTAATTATGTTCAGTGTTGCTTGTTAAATATCTCTGTTTATTTGAAAATATAAGCACAAGTGTATAATCGCTGCATTTACTAAACTTCAGCTGCTTCAGGGACCTTTTTCATTCATAATACTTCATGTCAAAGAGCTTCAGACACTTGGGCCATTCACAGCCTTCCAGGAGGCCACTTCAGCTTGCCTTTTTTCCTTCTATTTCTTTAATTCTGAAAGTAATTAACGAGTCAGCTTCTCATTGCTAGCTCCCACTCAGCACTTTCTAACTGGTCTCTTTCCAGAGAGAGACACAACATGCTAAAAAAAATAATAAAGGTCTTAAGGATTCTTTATTCAAAATAAATGCCATATGATTTTGCTCTTGGCCTAGCCCTAGACAAAAACCTGTTAAAAGTGTGTATCTATAGCTATAGATAGATCTGGAAACACACACACAAGCACAGTTCCCCCACCAGTCTTAAGGTTTCCTTGGCAGCCACTCCAGTAGCATCTTCCAGCAGACCTCTAAGCTTGGCTAAGGTGTGAAAGTTAATTTTACAGACATGCTTAATATTGCTAATTAACTTAGCAGGTCTCAGATTTTTGCAGATCCTCTTAAGAGGGGCTTTGTGCCTTTGTGAACACTTTAAAACATCGAACAAACAGAAACATTTTGGTTTCTTATAGTATTTCCTTAGAAATACTTGTGGGTACTCTGTTTTTGTTAGGTGCCCTCGTTCCAACTCTTAGTGACCCTGTATACAACAGAATGAAACACTGCCCAGTCCTGCGCCATCCTGACAATTGTCGTTATGCTTGAGTCCATTGTTGCAGCCACAATATTATATCATCATAATTCTCTTATTCAGTAGTGAAGGTTACTATGTGAAGCTTCATAAACACGTTATTTATTTACATTTTCATGTTATAATAGTCATAGTCATATACTTTACCATGTCTGACAAAAATGAGGATATTGTTAGGTTAATGTTTATACATTGATTTTTTTAAACATAATATTTTATTGAGTTTTGGTGACGTTTACACAGCAAGTTAGGTTCTCATTTGACAATTTTTACACAAATTGTTCACTGACTAAGTTATTTATCACAATCTGTCAACCTTCTCTTTTTTTGAACAGTTTCTACATGTACAGTTTAGTGACATTGATTACATTCTTTGAGTTGTGCAGCCAGTCTCACCCTCCTTTTCTGAGTTGTTCCTCCTCCATTAACATAAATTCACTGCCCCCCTAAGGTTTCTATCTAATCTTTCATGTTGCTGTTGTCAATTTGATCCCACAGAGATAGTCTTAAAAGAGCATAATACTCAAGGCAGATGTTCGTTACTAGTTAAGCTAAACTATTATTTGGTTTTAAGAAGACTTTAGGGGATATTTTTGGTTTAAGGTTTAAAAGTTATCTCAGGGCAGTAGTTTCAGGAGTTCATCCACCTCCCATGGCCCCAAGAAGTCGAGAGTCCATGAAAATTTGAAATTCTGTTCTGTATTTTCTCCCTTTTCATCAGGATTCTTCCATGGAATCTTTGACCAAAATTTTCAGTAATAGTAGCCAGGCACCATCCAGTTCTTCTGGTCTCAAAGCAAAGGAGGCAGTTGTTCATGGAGGCAATTAGCCACACATTCCATATCCTTCTCTATTCCTGACTGCCCTTTTTTCCTATGCATTGAAATTTATGGAAAAGTTCTTAAAAGTTGTAACCACAGCTTTTTCTAGCTATATTTAGCATCATTTTAGTATTCAATTCTTACTGCTTTTGAACAGTCAAAATAATCTTTTATTTTAAATTGGTTTGAAATTTTTTTGGAGACATTTCCCCCAAAATATGTAAGCATATTTTCATATAGTACTTTAAAGCTACGTCTAAGCGACTCCCAATGCCATCTGTCTTAGTCATCTAGTACTGCCATAACAGAAATACCACCAATGGATGCCTCAACAAACAAAGGTTTATTCTTTCACAGTCTAGGAGGCTAGAAGTCCGAATTCAGGACATCAGCACCAGGGGAAGGCTTTCTCTCTGTGTTGGCTCTGGAGGAAGATTCTTGTCATCAATCTTCCCTTGGCCTAGGCATTTCTCAGCGCAGGGATCCCAGGTCCAAAGGATGTGCTGTGCTCATCGTGCTGCTTTCTTGGTGGTATGAGGTCCCCCTGTCTCTCTGCTCACTTCTCTCTTTTATATCTCAAAAGAGATTGAGTCAAGATACAATCTAATCTTGTAGATTGAGTCCTGCCTCCTTAACATAACTGCCTCTGTTCCTGCCTAATTAACATCAGAGAGGTAGGATTTACAACACATAGGAAAATCACATCAGATGACAAAATGGTGAACAGTCACACAGTACTGGATGCCTAGCCAAGTTGACATACATTTTGGGGGGACACAATTCAATCCATAACAGCATCTAGATAGGATTGAGATTATGTCAGTTTAATCTGCTGTCAGATGTATATCTGACGAGTCAACGATGTCTTTGAGGTGAGATCATAGGAAAATTCTATCATTAATTTTGGTTGTGGATGCTTGGCTATAGATTTAAGGTACACAGTTGAAGCAGGTAAATCCAGCATTACCTAAGTAACCTATTAGTTGCAGGAAAGTAGTCACTCTGTAGTTGCTCTTACAACATAATGTGCATATGGTACTAGCCCCAGAAAGCCTTATTTTGCACAGGATGCCATAGCAGAGAATGACTTCTTCTGCTTAACTTATTGGTTAATTGATGTTGTTAGTTGCTGTTGAGTCGGTCCCTGACTCCTGACGACTCCATGTTCAAAAGAATACAACTGCCCAGTCTTGTGCCATCCCCATTATCTTTTGCAGATCTGACTGTTACGATTCATAGAGTTTTCATTGGCTGATAGACAGATATTTAAAGGATCCTTTGCCAAGACTTTGTAGGAGGTTGGTAGTATTTGAGTATTGTAGTTTCCACTTCCATTATTGAGTGGTTAAAGTTGGGGAAGAAAGGTGTCCTGTTACTTTAAATTATAGATAGCCGGTGTATGTCTACGTGTATATACCATAATTTCTGTAAGTGCTGTACCTCTGCAAATGTTTATTATTGTGTATTTCAACATTCTGGGCAACTTGGTGATGTGGGTTAGGAAGTATTATTAATAGGATGGTCATCAGTTTAATTCTTGTGCAAATTTCTTATAAAGAGAGGGCAAGATTCACAGATTGCCCAGAAATATACTGGCATAGACAGAAGTATATGTATGGGACAGACAGAGAGATGAGGAGGTTTAGGTGAGAGGGAGCATGTTGTGTGCAGAGCCTGTCAAGACTATGATGGGGAAGAAGCTCAAAGCACATGCCCTACAGATGGTGGGCAGCCATTCAGAGCGGCTGGTGTGAACAGCACTCAGTGGCTGCCTGCACAGATCTCTTCTGTTCCTTATTCCAAATGGAAGTGGCAACTGTTGAGTCTACCGCATAGCTGTCTTTTCGTGAGGTTCAGTGTATGAATCAGTTGCCAGATTGTCGGACATAAAAAGACACAAAATGGTATTCTGGGTTTCCAGGGGCTATAGCAGCAAACTTACCTCTTACATGCATTTTTGAGTGAGTAGAAATTGAAATGGAGATACAGAGATCATCCTCCTCCACTGAAAATTAAAGAACACATTTAAAGGGGGAGGGGGACCCTCATGGATAGGAATTCTGTGTCTGACATTGTGACCAGAGATCAATACAAAGGTTTAAGGAGCCCTGGTGGTGCAACAGTTAAGTGCTCAGTTGCTAACCAGAAGGTTGGAAGTTCAGACACACCTAGCGGCTCCATGGGAGAAAGACTTGGCGGTCTGCTTCCATAAATATTACAGCCTAGGAAACACTATGGGGCATTTCTACTCTGTCAAGTGGGGTCGCTATGAGTAGAAACCGACTTGATGACACCTAGCAACAAGGACAGCTTTTGGTACAATCAAGAGCAAAAGGTGCTTGGTGGAGGGCAGCTGTTGAGGGACTGTCAGTGGAGCCAGGAGGGTTCTAACTCCTGGCAAATTTGTTTCTCTAAAGTTTACCCACATTTGTCCTTTCCCTACTTGGTGGAGGAACAGAAATCTTGGTCTTTGCAGAAAAACGCCATACTGAGTAGTACTTTTAGAAACACAAAGATTACTTTAGTGCAGCTAGAAATAGGATGTAAGGGAGTCCTGAGATGTGCAAATTGTAGCAGATTTTTACTGAGCTATATTACAGTCTTTTAGGTAAAAAAAACAAAACAAAAACGTAATTTGCTTTGAGGACAAGATCCTTATATTTTGAGAAGAAAATAAAATTCAACAATATAAGGTGCACATTCACTATGTGGGACTGGAGAAAATAAATTACAGGAAAACTCTAGTGTAACATAAAGTGCATTCTAATTACATCAAATTACGAAGTAAGTAAATATGTTATGTTTATAAAAGAAATGAGATAAATGGATAGAAAGTTGTGCCTTAGCACATTAGTGACACGTTTTAGGGTGTGAATTTAATTGCTATATGAAGACATGGAAATTTTTGGAACATGCTGATATTGTAAAACTTCACCACCAAGTAATATTGAGTAAAGGAGCCTTGGTGACAGCAGTGGTTAAGCGCTTGCCTGCTAACTGAAAGATCTGCAGTTCAAACCTGCCAGCCACTACACAGGAGAAAGATGTGACAGTCTGCTTCCATAAAGATTACAGCCTTGGAAACTCTGTGGGGCAGTTCTACTCTGTCCTACAGGATCCCTATGAGTTGGAATCCACTCAAGGGCAGTGGGTTCGGTTTTGGTTTTTAAACATAGGGTAAAATCTCTTAAAAGCAAAGGTCTCTGCTCTGGCAACACTTAAAATAACCTCTCATTTTGAAAATGTTTTAAAATGATCAAGTAATCTTTTATTGTTTTACTAAGAGATGAGAATATCTCATCTATTATAATCAAAACCTACTGCTATTAAGTTGTTTCTGACTCATAGCGACCCTACAGGACAGACTAGAGCCGCCCCATAGGGTTTCCAAGGCTGTTAATCTTTAGAGAACAGACCGCCCCATCTTTCTCCCACGGAGAGGCTGCTGATTTCGAACCTCCGACATTTTGGTTAGCAGCTGAGCCCCTTAACCACTGCGTCACCAGGGCTTCTCAAAGCTATTATAACTCCCCTGAATTTGGGTTAAATATAGCTAATCATAGTGCTAGAGGCTGAGTATAGTGACTTCCTTTTCAGCTGCTTTCCCTGATGTGAAGCAGCCACAGGAGTCCCAGGCAGCTTGGGATAGGATCCTTTGCTTGATCTGCCTGTTGGAAGTGGCCTTTCTTTCTGCAGGGCATCCAACCCAGCAAATGCTGGGCTTCCATCTAGGCTGGGTTGCTGTGGAAATCAACAACTCTAAAACCAAAAGGAAAGAAAAAATTAAAATCCGAGAACAAAGGCAGTTTCAGGGAATGTTAAAAAGGAATTAAAAGCTGGTGAAGGGAGTCAAAAACCTTATAGAAACAAACAAACAACAACAAAAGATTGAGTTCATGAACTTCACTTTCCCTTCCAAGATAAAGCCCAGGTTTGTTAGAAATTAATCAGTGTGACTAAAAAGTGTAAGATGTTCGAAAAGCAGGTGAAAGTTGCTCTCCTAGCTCTGTTCTCAGTGAAAACCACAAAGGATTTTATGCTATGGAATATTAACGTCCTCGTCTCTCAGTCTCTTCCCTCCTTATCCTTCTGTCTAAGCAGGGCTATCAGGATATCTGTCGCTTGTGATTTTAAGAGCAAGATGAAGAATGTTGGTTTTGGAATTAGCAAGAGAAATTATAAAGTAAATGCATTTTGTCATTTGTAGAAAAACGAAGTTGTAAATTACTACTGTCGGAAAATGAAGGGGGAAAAGGCAGAGCAAGGCATGCATCATATGTGGTCTTTCATTGTTTCAGGCAGTTTTGTCAAGTATTGATAGGGGGGCGGTTTCTGTGCGCCTGTGACTTATGTACCGTGGTTCCTCCACTTATCCCTGTCATTACGTTTGCCCTTAACTTGCTGCTTAGAGCCACCATCTCCCAGGCTAACAATTTGAAACGGTCTTGTTGTATTTAGTTCTAAATTCATGGCAGATAGAAAGGAAATGACTAAAAGATGATGTTGGGCCAAAAGATAATGTTTAGTTTTCTATCCACAAAACAGATGCTCTTGGTACTACTTAAAATGAACTGGTTTGTGCCCACAGAGCCAGGCTCTGCATATTTGCCAAAAATAAAGGACCTCTGAATCGTGGGAGAGGCAGAATTCCTGAGCACTTGTTTTTTCCTTCTTGGCTTTGCCATTGGCTGATGAAAATTTGAAAATGATCTGTAGGCGAAGACTGAATTCCTGATTATGAAATAATTGAGTGAGTAAGAGGGCGTGGTGAGAAGGGCCCTGAGCAAACTCACAGGGTCCACCCTCTTTGAGTAGGCAGGCAGAAGAGTTGCTGGTTTGGGGTACCGAGAAGAAAGACAGGAGGCAGGAGGAGAACCAGGTGAGTGCAGCCAAGGAGACAGTCCTCAGCCAGACAGAGCCGTGACAGGATGGTGCAGAACCAGAAGCATGCAAACAAGAATACCCATGCATTCTAGTTATTTTAACTAGAAAAGACATTTATTAAAGCTTTTAGGTAGCTCACAGAATTTCTGGGAAGGCAAAGCTTTGCCTATAAACCATATGGGGAGATTCCCCAGTGACGCCCCACCACTGCCCTCCTGTACTGAGACCTGCAGCTTGTACCGCTGCCTCTAGATTCCCCTGTCTGTCGTCCCTTTGGCCAGAAAAAGCACCTGTTTCATGTTGTTGCCTTCTGAGATAAAATACAGCACAAAGGCATCTGATTAGCAACGCCACAGTCCATTTCTCCATCTTAGCTACAAGGGTTGCTGGGTTCTGGCTTCTACCTTAAGCAGAACCCGTGGGGGCATCCTCACGTGGAGGAAGGGTATTCAAAAGATGCTGGGTTGGCCACCAAGCTTAACAGATGTCCAGTCTTAGCTTCAATTTTCATCTCTTCCAAAAAGCAATTCCCCATTGAATTTCATAAACCATAATCAGGGCCAGTCATCCGGTATGTGCCCGCATAGCCAATGTCCATTCCAATTCAATAGTGCGTATGCCATACCTCATTTTAAATATTTTAAATATCACTTCTATCTCTGTGGATGCTTTCAGCTCTTTTTACTCTGTCCTACCCAGTTTAGTCCTTTTTGTTCTCAGACTGTTTCATATGGGTTGGTCTTACCTCCTTCCCCCAAAACTCCTTAAAACAAGAGCCATTTTTTTTCTTCTTTTTTTAATCTCTCACAGTACCGACCATCGTACATACAGTAGCTGATCAATAAATATTTTCTGATTAATAACAGTTAGTTATCTGAATCAATAACTTTTCGAATGAATTTTGATAGCATCTATTTAATACAATAGTGAATAAGATATAAAACAACAACAAAAAAAAAAGCAGGGATGCTTAAACCATGTACCAAATGATGTCCAGCAATACCTATTTGCTATGAGGGTTAATGGTTAATTTAACATATGTATTGGTTGCCTACTATGTACTAGGCACAATTCTGAGTGCTTGGGATACAGGAATGAAGAAGAAAAAAGAAATAGACAAAGTAGATCTTCCAAAGCTTACCTTCTGATAGAGTGAGACAGTTAATAAACATAAATTATAAGCACGTTGGGACTGGTTAAGTGTCAGGGATGAGACAAGAGTTTGTAATATACTAGTAGTGCTGTCTAATAGAACTTTTTGCAGTGATAGAAATGTTCTATTTGTGCTGTCCAAGATGGGAGCCACCAGCCACGTGTGGCTATTGAGCACTTGAAATGTGCCCAGTGTGGCTAAGGGTCTCAATTTTTTTTTTTCATTTTAATTAATTTAAACTTAAATTTCAATGCCCTTTGTGGCTAGAGGCTGTTGTATTGAACAGTATGCCATTAGGAGATGGTTAGAGTTTCACTCTGGCATTCATTTATCTTACAAACTTTTGTTGAAGGCCTGCTGTTTTTAGGTACCAGACTAGACCTTAAGGTTATAGAAATGAATTTTACAAAAGGAGACTCCTACTCTTGAAGGACTCACAGGCCACACCAGCTACAGTGGCCAGTGCATGTTCTGGGCCACCCATCTTCAGATATGATGGCCTCCGCTCAGGGCTCCAGCCTCGCTGGTTTTTATCCAGTCCAATCCCATCAGGGCATTCTCACCTCAGAGCGTTTGCAGCTCTGCCTGTGCCTCTTTGCCTGGCTGGTTCCTGTGTTTCCTTCAGTCCCGAGCTTAAATGACACCTCCTGGAAATGACCTCTTTTCCCTTGGGGTACTTCTCCCAGTTCATAATTATACTTTCATATTTATTTGTTTAATAACTAAAACCAAAAGCTCCTCAAGGTCAGGGGTTGTGTCTTCTTTGAGCACCATTGTATACCCACAGAGTAGGCCTCCAATAAACACTGTGACAAAAATGGAAATGAAAAAGGAGCAGTGTCAGTATATACAGAGCCCTGGTGGCATAGCAGTTAAGAGCTGGGCTGCTAACTAAAATGTTTGCGGTTCGAATCCACCAGCTGCTCTTTGGAAACCCTATGGGGCAGTTCTTCTCTGTCCTGTAGGATCACTATGAGTCGGAATCAACTCAATGACAATGGGTTCGCTTTGGATTTTTTGGTCAGTGTGTACAGAGAATTTTGTGGGGACAAAGATGAGGGACTTCTAACTGTTTGGAGAGGGGTCCATGAGTCGGGAGCAGTTTCTTGAGTAAACTAACTGAGACTTATTTCACTCAGCATAATGTCCTCCAGTTTCGTCCATGTTGTGAGACGCTTCACAGGTTCGTCATTGTTCTTTATCGTTGCATAGTACTCCATTGTGTGTATGTACCGTAGTTTGTTTATCCATTCATCTGTTGATGGGCATCTGGGTTGTTTTCATCTTTTTGCTATTGTGAACAATGCTGCAGTGAACATGGGTGTGCATATGTCTATTCGTGTGACAGCTCTTATTTCTCTAGGATATATTCCTAGGAGTAGGATTGCTGGATCGTATGGTATTTCTATTTCCAGCTTTCTAAGGAGGCACCATATCATTTTCCAAAATAGTTGTACCATTTTGCATTCCCACCAGCAGTGCATAAGAGTTCTGATCTCCCCGCAGCCTGTCTAACATTTGTTCCTTTCTGTTTTTTTGATTCGTGCCACTAATGCTGGAGTGAGATGATATCTTATTGTGGTTTTAATTTGCATTTCTCTAATGGCTAGTGATCTCGAGCATTTCCTCCTGTGTCTGTTAGCCGCTTGAATGTCTTCTTTGATGAAGTGTCTGTCTGTTCATTTCCTTTGCCCATTTTTTAATTGGATTATTTATCTTTTTGTTGTAGAGGTGTTGGATTTTCCTGTAGATCTTAGAGATTATAACCTTTATTGGATTTGTCATAGCCCAAAATTTTTTCCAAGTCTGTAGGTTCTCTTTTTACTCTTTTGGTGAAGTCTTTCAATGAGCATAAGTGTTTAATTTTTAGAAGATCCCAGTTATCTAGCTTATCTTCTGGAGTTTGTGTGTTGTTGGTTATGGTTTGTATCCTATTAATGCCATGTATTAGTGGCCTCTAGCATTGATCCTATTTTTTCTTCTATGATCTTTATAGTTTTTGGTTTTATGTTTAGGTCTTTGATCCATTTTAAATTAGTTTTTGTGTATGGTGTGAGGTATGAGTCCTGTTTCACTTTTTTGCAGATGGACATCCAGTTTTGCCAGTAGTATTTGTTAAAAAGACTGTCTTTTCCCCATTTGATGGGCTTTGGGCCCTTGTCAAAGATCAGGGCATCATAGGTGGATGGATGTACATCTGGGTTCTCAATTCTGTGCCATTGGTCAACGTATCTCTAGTTGTACCAGTACTAGGCTGTTTTGACTACCGTAGCTGTATGATAGGTTCTGAGATCAGGTAGTGTGAGCCCTCCTACTTTATTCTTCTTCTTTAGTAGTTGAGTATAGCTTTTTCTTGCCTCTAGGTTTTTCCACAAGCTATTCTATAGCTGCCTCTTTTGTGCCTTCACCAAGCTTCCCTGTAGGCATAGTACTTGGCTACTTACTCATTTGTCTTCTTCCCCGCTGTAGTTGTGCAGTTACTGACAACTCTAGGCACAGAGTAAGAGCTCAGTAAATATCTATTGCATGAATAAATGACAATCATCCATTCTGTTTTAATTTTTGAACATTGATCTGGACCTGTCCCTTTCCCACATTTCATTACCTTTTTTGTCAATATTACAAAGTTGACTTCATCTGTATTTTCAAGCTTTTTCTTGTTTTCTTCTTCTAATCTTCTGTTGTCTCACTCTTTGGGTCCTCCCATTTACAGATTGTTTTTATTACTACAGTATTTTTCATTCCAGTCTTCATGATTGCCAGTGTGAAGATACTGGGTTACTCCGTCCCTGCTTACCAGGACTGTGGGAGGACATGGCTGCCAGTCTCACATGTGCAGCGTCCCTTCTCTAGCAGCCCGTTTGCTGGTTAAACTTTTGGCTGTATTTGCTGGCCACACTGGGAAGGATAAAAGAGTATTGTGCTTGGTGCACAATGTCTTAAAGGGACAGAATTGTTCTTTCTGTTATTTGCTGGTGTAAGCAGGAAAGAGTGAAGATGGAAGTGGATTGTGACAGACGGTGGTTTTGAAGAAAACATGAAATCATGTGAAGTAAAAAGGGATCTCTAAGAAGAAAATATACTTCCCTGGTTAAAATTATTCCTAGTTTAGATGTAGATTAGATTTTCTTAGCAGATCTCATTTTTGGCCTCCTATCACAATTATAAGGAGCCCTGGTAGTACAGTGGTTAAGTGCTCAGCTGCTAACTGAAATCTTGGCAGTTTGAACCCACTAGCTGCTCTGTAGGTAAAAGATGTGGCAGTCTGCTTCTGTAAAGATTACAGCCTTGGAAACCCTATGGGCAGTTCTCCTCTGTCCTATAGGGTCACTGTGAGTCAGAATCGACTCCACAGCAATGGGTTTGATTTTTTTTTTTTTTTTTTGGTATCTCAATTATGCATGTGGTTCAGTGATAGAATTCTCACCTTTCATGATGGAGACCTGGGTTTGATTCCCAGCCAGTGCATCTAATGCGCAGCCAACACCTGTCTGTCATTGGAGGCTTGCGTGTTGCTATGATGCTAAACAGGTTTCTTCAGAGCTTCCAGACTAAGATGGCCTAGGAAGAAAGGCCTGATGATCTCCTTCCCAAAAGCAGCCAGTGAAAACTCTATGGATCACAATCATTCGATCTACAACCCATATTGGAGATGGCGCAGGACTGGGCAATGTTTCGTTCTGTTGTGCATGGGGTCGCCATGAGCTGGGAGCAACTCGATGGCAGCTAACAGCATCATGGTTATAGCAGAATCACTATTGAAGTTTCCCAATTAATAGCACTTGTTCTCTGTTGTTTTCCCTTATCCCAGAAGTTACACTGAAGGTCCACATCAGTGATGCCAGCACCCATCAGCCTGTTACGGATGCACTTATTGAGATTTTCACCAACCAGGTCTCCATCGCCTCTGGCATCTCGGGGACAGATGGCGTTGCCTTCATCAAGTTCCAGTATAAGCTGGGCAGTCAGCTGATCGTCACCGCAACTAAGCATGCCTATGTGCCAAACTCTGCCCCATGGAAGCCAATCCGATTACCTGGTAAGGCATTTTTAATTTTTCTCTAAAGTAGAAGTTACAGTATAGGCTAGTGATGGAGTCAGACACAGAAACTATTCGAAAGTATAAGTCAGACAATTGGTGAAATATTTATGTTGATTATCTGCTCTACTGTTTGGGGCTCCTTGTGTGAAGGACAGGTGAAATAGAAATATGAACCATAGCTGAGGCTCTACGGTATTATATGCACACAACAGAATCAGTAGTTTTAGAGTTTCTGCTCATTTCCCCAATAAGTCAGTAAGTCAGTTGGTCAATAAGGGTGGAGTTTGGACAGTGCTTTAGATTGGAGCATTGTCATTCTTCCCATGTGCCCTCTTCCTTGCTGTCACACAGGTGGCCTAAGAACAGGGATATCTGAAGAGGTGGGAAGTGATTGCAGGGTTGTTTTTTCTCTCTTTTCCCTCTTATGTTTCACCATTTCAAAGCAGTCTGTCTACACAAGAGGCAAGGATGGTGCCAGACACAAATTCAGGTAGGGATGGGGTAGATGGGGAGCAGCAGATACAGTCCCCCTTCTTTCCCCTCACTTCAGGGTCCACCTAGTGCCCAGACCCCATTATGTATCAGCGCTAGGTGAGAGGCTGGGGTGGAAGAGTTGGAGGGAGGTGCTGCTGGGATACTGGGGAGAGCAACAGCTTTAGAAACTGACTGACCTAGGTTCTAGCCCCCAATCTGTGATTGAACCCCTCTAGCTGCAATGTCAGTCTCTGCAAAATAGAGCTAATACTACCTCGTAGAGTAGTTCCAATGAAAAATTAGCTAGCATATGTAAACTAACTTACAGTACTGGAAACACAGTAGGCGCTCAATAAACGCGCAGTACCAAGCACACACACAAACAAAAAGTTGCCGCTGAGTCGATTCTGACTTATGGCAACCCCACGTGTGTCAGAGTACAGCTGTGCTCCACAGGGTTTTCAATGACTGTGATCTTTTAACAATAGATCATCAGGCCTTTCTTCCGAGATGACTCTGGGTAGATTCGAACTGCCAACCTTTTTGTTAGTAGCTGAGCGCTTAATCGTTTGTACCACTCAGAGACTTGTACTTAGCACAGTGCCTGCAGTATAGCAATGTCAGCGTTCCTTTCTGTCCCACAGCACAGCTAGACTCACTCCTCGGGGTATTGCTGCCCCTGGGGGCACCTGGGAGATAAGTGTGGCTATATCTAAAAGTGTTTTCTCTGTCTTATAAGCCCTCAACATTCACTCTAATCCACAAAATTATCTTTAGCTCTGTTTACATTTATTAAGCACCTGCTGTGTACCAAGCACTGCTCTGGACACTGAGAATGTAGATCTAAAGACACAGAACTTGCCCCTAGGGAGTTTATAGTTTAGTGACAAAGTCAGACACAGAAGTAATTTCAGTCTAATGAGATAAGTGCTCTGATAGACTTATGGATGAATGGATAGATGGATGGATGGATGGATGGATGGATGGATGGGAGGAACTGGGGGAGTAACGTTTAGCCAGCCTAGGTGAATAAAGGCTTCCTGGAGGAGACTAGGTGCGAACTGAGTCTTGAGAATGAACAGGTATTAGCATTAGAAGATACTTGTAAAACCATGCAGATTCTAGGACTCTACCATTGAATCTGGGGAGGTTGACTGAGGAATCTGTATTTTAACAACTAGCCCCATCCATCCCCCACAATACTTGTGAGTAAAAGTGTTCTCTAAAGTTTGTGACTACTGCTTTGTGAGTATATAGAAAGGGGATTTAATATAAACACCACTGAGGAGATCATTTAGGAAAATATTAGAGAAAGGGGGATTTACTTCAGAAATATTTAGCAGGAAAAATCAGAAGGCCTTAGTGGAGTGGATCACAGTGGTTAAAGCGCTCAGCTGCTAACCGAAAGGTTGGCGGTTCAAACCTACCAGCCGCTCCACAGGAGAAAGATGTGTCAGTCTGCTTCCATAAAGATTTACAGCCTTGGAAACCTTATGGGGCAGTTTTACACTGTCCTATAGGGTTGCTATGAGTCGGAATCAACCGAGCTGCAATGGGTGGGGGAGTGGATTAGAGGAAGGTAAGGGAGAGGAAGAAATAGAAGAAACATAAGCTGAAGCTGAGCTTTTTGGCTGGCGATAGAGTGGATGATACCTCCAAGGGCAGGTGGTGAGTGAGGCTGGAAGACTGCCATACCACAGTTCCCTAACGTTGATGCAACTGATGCAGTAGGTTAAAGGAAGTCCCCTTCCACCCTCCTTGTGTGCCTCCCTCTCCCAAGTTTCAGGTTCAGGCAAAGATGGATGAAGGTGCCTAATGGAGGTAGGGGAAATGGGAGGAGAAGAATAGGTGTTGGGGCCGTAGATGGTGATGAGCTTAATTTAGGACATATTGGGTTTGAATTATCTCTGGGCCGTCATTGAAGAATATTCAGCTTTTAGTTTGAAATGCATTTGGAGCCCAAGAGAGGGGTCTGGGCTAGAGGTGTAATTTTGGGGTCATCAGCAGTGTTGAAGTGAGAATCAAAACCATGAGCTCACCCGAAGAGCAGAGAGCAGTGGGCCTGGAAGAGAGTCCCAGGAAGGCCAACAAAATAGGAAAACCAAAACCAAACCCTTTGCCATTGAGTTGATTCCGACTCATAGTAACCTTATGAGCCAAAGTAGAACTGCCGCATAGGTTTTTCAAGTCTGTAATCTTTATAGAAGCAGACTCCCAAGCAACTGGTGGGTTTGAACCACCAACCTTTCAGTTAGCAGCTGAGTGCTTAACCACTGCACCAACAGGGCTCCACAAAATAGGTGAGGCGATCTTTATTAGGCTACATACATGTTTGACCTCTTTTTCGACACTGAAAAGTCACTGGGAACAGCCCAGGGGAAGTTTAGACGATACCCAGACACCACACCTCCACCCATCCTGGAAGAACAGCAGCACAAAGTAATTACATTCATTGTGACTCTGTTAACATTATCACTTGAGTAAAAGCAACCATTTCCATGATACCCATTTTCTTTAATGAGTCTGATGGTGGGAACAACACAGTTTAATTGAAAGAGTTTGGGACTCAGAATGAAGACACCTGGACGTCAGACCTGCTTGTCATCAGCTGGCCCTACACGTGGGGACCCATCATGCCTTTCTGAGTCCAGGTTTCTTCTTTCTAAAATTAAATTAATTAGCTTGAATAATTTTCAAGGACCTCCCTGTGTCATTGATTATTTGACTCTATTTGCCTTCTCAATATAATAAAGATACTCTTAACTAGAATCTAACAATGGTACCAAATTTTGGACTGGTCTGTTGTGAAAACTGCAGAGTAAACTGTTATTTTCATGTGTGTTTTTAGAGGTTAAAGCTAACACTTTTGGTGCTCCAGGTAATTGGGCAAGGGAGAGAGAAGAGCTGGGAGTCTCTTCTAAAATATGTTGGAAATTTGAAACTAAAGCATGCTTTCTTTACTACCTGTGCACACAACGTTTCGGTTTGCATAAGCGTTCTTGTGAGATGTTGGAATGGATTTCACTTTTCATCCTTGACAACAGTTCCTAGAGCATGTGTGTGTGTGTGTGTGTGTGTGTGAGTGTGTGTGTGTGTTCCCTATAAAGTAAGGGGGTGAAGATTGAGGGAGAGGGAGTCTGCAACATAAGGAGAGTACCCTTACTTTGACAAGCAGATCCAAACACACTTAGATATATAAAATGTAATCCAGCCACTGAAGACTATAATTCTGCATCCTATCTACATCTCCACACTCACTGCCCTGACCCAAACCTGGGACAACTGCCGCCACCCCTGGCCAGGTCTCCTGCCACTAGTCTGCCCTTTCTAACCATCTTCTATACTGCTGAGAAGGAGCCCTGGTGGCACAATTGTTCAGTGCTTGGCTGCTAACCAAAAGATGCACAGTTTGAACCCCCTCAGCAGCTCCACAGGTGAAAGATCCGGCTATCTGTTCCTGTAAAGATGGCAGCCAAGTCTTGTCACATGGGGTCACTATGAGTCAGAATCGACTGATCAGCACCTAACAATAACATACTGCTGAGAGTTAGTGTCCTACAGTACATGTGTCTGATGATGTTATACATCAGCCTGAAGTCCTTCTGTGGCCTCAAGATGAAGTTCGGACTAAACATGGCACATAAGACCCTCCTCAGTCTCGCCACTTCTCCCCTTCACATCTTGTGGTCTAGTCACCCTGGGCAATTCGTTGTTTTCTGCAGGAGTGTGGCATATTTACCTGCCCTGCATTGTCTGCGCCATTATTCCTCTGCTGTTGTTATGGTTCACATGCTCAGCTGCTAACCAAAAGTTTAGGGGCTCGAGTCCATCAGAGGCATCTCAGAAGAAACACCTCACTATCTACTTCTGAAAAATCAGCCATTGAAAACTCTATGGAGCACATTTCTACTCTGACACACATGGGGTCACCATGAGTCAGAGTTGACTCGGTGGCAACTAGCTTGGTTTGGTTTTTTTGGTTGTTCACTTGGCAAGCTTGTCTTCTGTCTTTGAAAGCCCAGCTTGGCTGTTTTCTGCTCCAAGAAGTCTTCCTGACTCTCCCAGGCAGAGTTAGATGTTCCTTTCTCTTTTCAAAACATCTACTTGGTATGAAAAGAACCTGCAAACATAAATTAGCACCCCCTAGATGACGAACAAAAATACCATCTACTTGTAGACCTGAAGGTTTCTCTGCTTCCTCCCAGCCCACCGTGGAACTCAGTTGATTTGAGCTTCCTAGTCCTAGCAGCCCTGGTGGCACAATGGTTAAGTGATCAGCTGCTAACTGAAAGGTCAGCAGTTTGAACCGACCAGCAGCTCCATGGGAGAAAAGACCTGGCAGTCTGCTCCAATAAATATTATAGCTTTGAAAACCCTATAGGGCAGTTCTACTTTGTCCCATAGTGTTGCTCTAAGTTGTAATTGACTCAGTGGTGCACAATAGTCCTTTACCTCCTACTCAGGGAAGCCCCCTGCTGGCACCTCTGCTGCCATACACCATCCTGATTTTTCCCCTGTAAAGAAATGAATTTGAGAAACAATTTTCTGGAGCAGGTACCTTAAGTATGGAAGTACCAAATGTTTTAGGTTAGAAAAGTTTTCAAAACACCCGGGGGTGGTTATAGAAGGTGATTTCAGAGCTCAGAGTCCCTAACCCAGTCATTGCAGAGGTTTTCAGGGTCCAGCAAACACCACGCTATGTGAGCTCTTGAGGGCAGTGGGCAGTCCAGATGTCTGCACAGATAGGGGCAGACAGGGTAGCGTGAACTCAGTGTTAGAGGTGAATGGTCTCCTATGGGCAGCATCAGCCACAACAGTCTTGCCCTTTCTGACCATTAGGTGCCCTGTGCCATTAGGTGGAAGGATCACTGGTAAGAAAGTTAAACTTTGAAGTGGTTGTATAGGGTTTTTCCAAGTCAGTAATCCTTCCTTTAGTCCTGGATCACACGTGGCACCACATGGATCGGCCAGGTGGGAAGAGGCAGGAGTACCTAAGAGCCTTTGCTGTGACAGTTTCTTCTGATCCTCCTTCCCCAAACCCAGTGTGAGTTTTTCTCCTAACTTCCAAGGTGTATTCTTTTAAAAAAAAAATTTTTTTTATATTTGAGATATAGTTCTCATACCATAAAATCCACCATTTTAAAGTATACGTCAGTTTTTAGTATCTTCACAAAATTGTGCAACCATCACCACTATCTAATTCCGGAATATTTTCTTCAACCCTAAAAGAAATTCCATGCCTATTGGCAGTCACTCCCCATTCTTCCCCTCCCTCAGCCCCTGGCAACCACTAATCTACTTTCTGTCTCTATGGATTTGCTTATTCTGGATGTTTCAGATAAGTGGAATCATACAATATGTGGTCTTTTGTGACTGGTTACTTTCACTAACATCATGTTTTCAAGGTCCATCTCTGTTGTGACATGCACGGTATTTCTTTTTATGGTTGAATAGTGTTCCATTGTGTGGCTATATCACATTTTGTTTATCCATTCATCAGTTGATGGACATTTGGGTTGTTTCCACTTCTGGGCTATTATGAATGATGCTGCTGTGAATATTCATGTACAAGTTTTTTGTGGACACGTTTCCAATTCTCCTGGGTATATACCTAGCAGTGGAATTATTGGGTTAAATGGTAACTCAGTGAGGACGGCCAGACTGCTTTCTGCAGCACCAAGATGCGTTCTTATTGTTCTCATGGCACTTGTCATATTCTGCTTGTCTTATAGCTACTTAGTGTGTGTCCTAGTCCCCTTCTAGTGTATAGCCCTGAAGACATGTTGTTGTTGTTGTGTGCCGTTGAGTTGATTCCGACTAATAGTGACCCTATAGGACAGAGTAGAATTGCCCCAGAGGGTTTCCAACGCTGTAATCTTTGTGGGAGCAGATCACTAGATCTTTTCTTCCACGGAGTGGCTGGTGGGTTTGAAGTGCTGACCCTTTCAGTTAGCAACTGAGTGTTTTAACCATAGACTGTCTTAAACATTTATCTATCCCATGCAAGATCTAGCACTGGGCCTTGCGTTATAGGTATATGTATATATACACACACCAAAACCAAACCAAACTCACTACCGTGGAGTTGATTCCGACTCATAGCAACCCTATAGGATAGAGTAGAACTGTCCCACAGGGTTTCTGAGGCTGTAATCTTATGGAAGCAAACTGCCACATCTTTCTCCCGCAGAGTGGCTGGTGGGTTCGAACCCCTGACCTTTTGTTTAGCAACTGAGTGCTTAAACCACTGCACCAGCAGGGTTCCTTATATATATAGTGACAGCTAAACAAGTTGACTGTGTGGAGAGTGTATAAAATGAGGGACTACATTCAAAGCCAACTCACTAGTCCCCTGTGGCACTATTAAGAGCCAGTGATAAGTAATTGGTATTTTTGTTGTTGTTAGCTGCCGTTGAGTTGGCCCCTGACTCATGGCAACCTCATGCATAACGGAATGAAATGCTGCCTGATCCAGTGCCCTTTCCATGATGGGTTGCAGATTGGACTGCTGTGATCCATAGGGTTTTCATTGGCTGCTTTTCATAAAATCACCAGGCCTTTCTTCCTAGTCTAGCTTATTCTGAAAGCACCACTGAAACCTGTTCAGTATCATAGCAATAGACAAGCCTCCACTGACAGACAGGTGGTAGTTGTGCATGAAGTGCATTGGCTGGGAATTGAACCAAGTCTCCCCCATGGAAGGTGACTGAGACAGAATTTGGTACCAGGAGTGGGGTGCTGCTCTAACAGATACCTAAAATGTGGAAACAGTTTTAAAACTGTGAATGAATAGAGCTGCGGCAGCAGCAGGGGACCAGCAGTGGCAGAGAACCTGCAGTAGCAGAGAAGGGGCAGCGACAGAGAACCAGCAGCAGCAGAACCAGGAGACAAGTGCGAGACAGCACTGGAGCCGACCCATGGAGCGAGAGAGCTGAGTGCCTGTGCGTCGGAGGCTTCCTGGCGGAGCGGGGTGCCTTCGGGCACTTATCGGTGGAGTTAGGCCTGCTGACCCACAGAGCGAGGGAGCTGAGTGCCTGTGTGCAGGAGGCTTTCTGGTGGAGTGGGGTGCCTCCAGGCACTTAATCAGTGGAGCTACCGAGCTTTGGAACACTTGCCCCAGCAGGACAGATGCAGGCGTAAGGCCCAAAGGCCAAGAGGCCACAGAAAGCAGAAGCTGAAGAGGCAAGGAACACAAGAAGCCAAGCTGCCTCAGTCTCAAAAGGTATGGTCATGACCTCAAGGGTTTCAAAGGGTGGAGCCATGGCCTCTGGTGTTTCTAAGGTGGAGTTGTAACTCCGAAGGACTAGGAGAATGGTACGCCTAAAGCCGAGGGAGCAGAGTTGCCATCCCAGTGGGCCTGGAAGGCGGAGCTGAAGCCCAGGGCCGAGGGGCCTCCACTCAGAATCCAGAGACTGTGGCCAATACCTGGAGTCTGGAGGTCAGGGCTATTGTGTAAATTGTCTCAGAGAACAGAGGATTATTTCAAGCCTTGAGGTCTAATGTAATGTGTTCTGCTAACTTGCTTGGTGCCTGTTATTCCTTCTTTCCCTGCAATTTCTCCCATTTGTAATGGAAATGTCTAGCTTGTGCCTGTTCTGCCATTGTATCTTTGGAAGCAAATAACTTGTATTCTAGATTTCACAGATGAAGAGGAATTTTTGGATTTTGGACTTGGAGTTAAGACTTTTGCTGTGATATGATGAGATGAATATGTTTTGCATGTTGCAAGGATGTGATTTTTGGGGGGCCAAAGGGTGGAATGTCATGGATTGAATAGTGTCCCCCAAAAAATGTGTGTAGCAACTTGGCTAGGTCATGATTCCCAGTATTGTATGATTGTGTTATCTGATGTGATTTCCTTATGTGTTGTAAACTCTACCACTATGATGAGATTATATGTGATCTCCTCATGTGTTGTAAATTCTATCACTGTGATGAGGTTATACTGATGAGGTTGACAAGATCAGTGTCTTAATGCAATCTCTTTTGAGATATAAAAGAGAGAAGCGAGCAGAGATACACGGGAACCTCACACCACCAAGAAAGCAGTGCTGGGAGCAGAGCATGTCCTTTGGACCTGAGGTTCCTGTGCGGAGACGCTCCCAGACCAAGGAAAGACTGAGGCTTCACAAGGACCTTTCTCCAGAGCCGACGGAGAGAGCCTTTTCCTGGAGCTGATGCCCTGAATTTGGACTTGTAGCCTACTGGACTGTGAAGACAATAAATTTCTCTCTGTTAAAACCATCTACTTGTGGTATTCCTGTTAGAGCAGCACCAGATGACTGAGACAGAAGGTGAGAATTCTACCATTGAACCACCAATGCCTCATTAATTGATATTCTTAGCACTTAATATTTTTAGTTCCTTATATTTTCCTGGGAAGTCACTATACCTCTCCAGGCCTCACTTTTCTCCTTTGTAAACAGACCCCTGGATTGGATGATATCTAAGGGCCTTTCAGTTTGAGTCCATGTAGCATAGTAGTTGAGAGGACAAACTCAAGTTCAAATCCTAGCTCCAGTATTTATTAGCTGCAGGATATTGGGCCAGTTTATTTAACTTCAGTTTCTCCACCTATAAAATAGAGATGGTAATAATAACTATTTCATAGAGTTATTTTGAATTTTAAATAAATTACCAAAATTAAAGCACTTAGGACAATGCCTGGCTTGCTAGTAAGGGTTTAGTACTGTTAGCAATTATTATTATTCTATAACACATTATTTGTTTCTCTTAAATTCATATATTCTACCCAGAAACTTACAAGCTTTATGAAATTTCTAGTTGGAAACCTAGGTAATTGAGGAAGAATTTTAAAATAGCATAAGTTATGCTATTATCGTATTAGACCCCAGGGTCCAAACCCCTAGCCGTCGAGTCGATTCCGACTCATAGGAACTTTATTGGACAGAGTAGAACTGCCCTATAGGGTTTCCAATGCTGTAATCTTTACGGAAGCAGACTGCCACATCTTTCTCCTGTTGAGTGGCTGTTGGGTTTGAACCTCTGACCTTTCAGTTAGCAGCCAAGCACTTAACCACAACACCAGGATGGCTTAGATCGGAGAGTAGGGGGAAATATTCTTTTACCATGAGAGACACAGTAACCTAAGCACACATTTTTAAAATATTTCTTAGTGTTAATATTTAAGGTTATATATTCCATATTAATAAAAAAAGAAAGAAACCCATTCCTGTTAAGTTGATTCCGACTCATAGTGACCCTATAGGACAGAGCAGAACTGCCCCATACAGTTTCCAAGGAGTAGACTGGTGGATTCAAACTGCCAACCTTTTGGTTAGTAGCCGAGCTCTTAACCACTGCACCACCAAGGCTCCATATTCATATGTGTATACATTATAACCTTTAATATATTCCTAATGTGAGGAAGATCAGATCATTTATTAAAAACTTCTAACAAATACAAAAAGTTGTCTATTAGGACTTCCAGCAACATGGTGCTCTAGGCAGAAGCATCACGCCGTCCCTCCACAGCAAAGATCCAAAAAACTAAGCCAAACAGTGAAAACAGCAATCCTGAAACCCTAAAACATCAAATGAAGAGATAAAGAACTCAGCCAAGCACCAAAAGGAGTGAGAAAACTGACAGAGAACGGAGAGCGAGGAGAGGTTCATGCAGAGATCCCCTATCAGCTAACGCAACACGGATCTGCCATCTCGGACTCCTATCACAGACCAGCAAATAGGGGGTACGAGAAAGCAGCATGACGGAGCTTCCAGCAGGAGACAGAACAACCAGTAATTGGCGATATACGCTTTGCCACCTCCCACCCTTCTTCACCCCCACTCGGCCTC
>NW_004444003.1:1378678-1380160 GCF_000243295.1 Trichechus manatus latirostris
TTTTCTTTTTTTTTTTTTAATTGTTGTTTTCTTTTCCCTCTTTTCCCCTTTTTGTCTTTCTTCATTACTCAGTTTCCCGTCTCTCTATACCTTCCTTCTCTTCCTGTCCGTGAATACCTAGCGCTGAATACCTCTACACCTTCTAGACAGGATGTACTGAAACACCTGGGAACCGCTTCCCCAGACCTCGTAGCCGCACCGGTGGGATCCCTGGGAGCTTTGCTGTTCTTTTTTCTTTCTAATTTTCTTTATTCATTCTTTTCTTTTTTTGTTCTTCTTCTTCCCCTTTTTGTTTTTCTCCATTTCATAGTCTCTCATGTCTCCACCCCAATGGCAAACTCCACTAGCACCCTTTTTTGTTTGTATATTTTTAGCCCCTGTTCCTCTTCCTCTCTCCCATATCCATCTTAGCTCCACACATCAAAATCTCCCCACTCCATCCTGCCTGCCTGCACCGTGCACTTAACATCACATCACCAAGCAGCACAGGCACGGCCTACCGGAACCTGTGCTACAGTGATTACTGACCCCCACTGGTGACTGTAGTAAGTGCCACAAACAACTCATCCCAGCAACTCCTCTTCAGCTAAACCTGCCCTGCTGTACCATATCTCAGCTACTGACCCTGTCAGTTGAAGATGCAGGCAAAAAGTATCGAGCCCACAGATAAGCAAACAACAAGGAACACACAGCCTGCCTGCTCAGACATAAAGAAATTTAAAAAAGGGTTGAAACAAACAAATCTACAATCAATAAATGAGAAAAATAACTACCGAATGCCCCGAAGACAGCAGACAATATAAAAGCATTTACAAAAACAGGACAGGATGGTTCCAGTAGGTGTCCAAAATAAAACACTAGATGACTTTCCAGTGGAAGAAAAAGCACTAGAACTACCTGATAGGGAATTCAAATCTCTAACATTAAGAATTATCCAAGAGTTGAAGCAAAAAGCAGACAAAAATGAGGAAAAAATAGACAAGTTCATGGACAATACAGACCAAAAAAATGGAAGAATTCAGGAAAATAATGCATGAATAAAATGCCAAAATAAATTCACAACTAGAAATTATATGAAACAACAATTAGAAATCCAAAAGATAAACAACAAGATTTCAGAAATGGACAGTTTCATAGAAGGGCTGAGGAGAAGATTTGAAACGGTGGAAGACAGGATCAGTGGAATTGAAGACAAACAGTTGGATACAACTCTGTTCCAGGAAAAGTCATAAAAAAGAACAAAGAAAAATGAAGAGACCCTGAGAATTACATGGGTTACAATCAAAAGCAAAAATTTGTGAGTGATCAGAGTTCCAGAACAGGGGGAGAAAACAGAAAGCACAGAGAAGATCATTGAAGAATTGCTCACAGAAAACTTCCCCAGTATCTAGAAAGATGAAAGTTCGCCATCCAAGAAGCTCAACAAATCCCATATAGGATAGACCCCAAAAGAAAATCACCAAGGCATATCATAATCACACT
>NW_004444003.1:1383868-1385401 GCF_000243295.1 Trichechus manatus latirostris
GATGTTCATATGCAAAAAAATGAAACAGGACCCATACCTCACACCATACACAAAAACTAATTTAAAATGGATCAAAGACCTAAACATAAAACCAAAAACTATAAAGATCATAGAAGAAAAAATAGGATCAACACTAGAGGCCCTAATATATGGCATTAACAGGATACAAACCATAACCATCAACACACAAATCCCAGAAGATAAGCTAGATAACTGGGATCTTCTTAAAATCAAACACCTATGCTCTTCAAAAGACTTTACCAAAATAGTAAAAAGAGAACCTACAGACTGGAAAAAATGTTTGGACAGTACAAGTCAGACAAAGGTCTAATCTCCATAATCTACGAGAAAATCCAATGCCTCTACAACAGAAAGACAAATAATCCTATTCAAAAATGGGCAAAGAAAATGAACAGAGACTTCACCAAAGAAGACATTCAAGCAGCCAACAGACACGTGAGGAAATGCTTGAGATCACTAGCCATTAGAGAAATGCAAAGTAAAACCACAATGAGATACCGTCTGACCCCAGCATTACTGGCACCAGTCAAAAACACTGGAAATAACAAATGTTGGAGGGGCTGTGGGGAGATTGGAACTCTTATGCACTGTTGGTGGGAATGCAAAATGATACAACCATTTTGGAAAATGATATGGCGGTTCCTTAGAAAGCTAGAAGTAGAAATACCATACGATCTGGCAGTCCCGTTCCTAGGAATATATCCTAGAGAAATACGAGTCATCACTCGAATAGACATATGCACCCTTATGTTCATGGCAGCATTGTTCACGATAGCAAAAAGATGGAAACAACCTAGATGCCCATCAGCAGAAGAATGGATAAACAAACTATGGTACATACACAGAATGGAGTACTATGCAACGAGAAAGAACAATGATGAATCTATGAAGCATCTCATGACATGGATGAAACTGGAGCACGTTATGCTGAGTGAAATAAGTCAATTACAAAAGGATAAATATTGTATGAGACTTATATTGTAAAAACCCATGAAAAAGTTTACATACAAAAAGTAACAATCTTTGTTGGTTACCAAGGATGGGAGGGGTGGGGGGGAAATACTAAATAGGAAATAGATAAATGGTGTCCTTGGTGAAGGGTGAGACAGTACACAATACTGGGGAAACTAGCACAGCTTGTACAAGGAAAGGTCATTGAAGCTCCATAGACACTTTCAAACTCCATGAGGGACTGAATTGCTGGGCAGAGGGCTGTGGGGACCATGGTCTTGGGGGAACATCTAGCTCAATAGGCATAACACAGTTTATAAAGACAATGTTCTACATTCTACCTTGGTGAGTAGCGTCTGGGGTCTTAAAAGCCTGTAAGTAGCCCTCTTAAGATACTCCACTGGTCTCACCCCTTTGGGAGCAAGGGAGAATGAAGAGAACAGGATACAAGGAAAAGATTAATCCAAAGGACTAATGGACCACAGCTACCAAGGCCTCCACCAGACTGAGTCCAGTACAGCTAGATGGTGCCCGGCTACCACCGACTGCTCTGACCGGGAT
>NW_004444003.1:1385912-1399815 GCF_000243295.1 Trichechus manatus latirostris
AAAAAAAAAGGTCGAGAAGGGAGAGGGTTGACATACCACGGGGTGGTTAACCAATTTCATAAAACAATATGTGTACTACTGTTTAATGAGAAACTGTTTGTTCTATAAATCTTCACCTGAAGTACAATTAAAAAGAAACACCATAAAATAAAAAAAAGTTGTCTATTAGTAGGAAAAGAAATTGTTATATGAGAGATTCCAGTAGTATTGTGGCATTTTGAAAGTCTTAGTAATCATAATAAAAATTGTTGTTGGTTGATTTGAAATCAGAGAATGCAGAGTACCAGAAAAATTGGATTGGGCATTTTGATTTAAATGTAAGAATTCCCTTGTATTCATTTTTATTTCTGCAGTATTTTCTTCTCTGAGCCTTGGCCTGCTTCCAGAACGATCTGCTACTCTAATGGTATATGAAGACGTTGTCCAAATAGTATCAGGATTCCAAGGTATGTTTAATAATTAAAAAGGGAAGAGATGGTAGCTTTGGGGCTAACTGCTAGAATCTTGTAAGGGACTAGTTTATTGTCAGATGACAATAGTAGTGCATTTATCCATGGTTGGGACATAGTGTCTGTGGTTCCTATGGGTGCGCAGCCTATTTGAATGTTAGTTACTTCATCAGCTATAATCTTATTTTAGGCCCAGCCTTTAAGCATGTGAAAGAAAAGAAGGGGATCCGCCCCCCTCCACCACTACGTCTTACTCTTCTCCAAGAGGAGAGACCATGAATCTTGTTTGGTCAGAGTGCAGCACGCTGCTTGCGCCTTACTTACTTACTAGTGGACAGGGCCACTCTCTTAAAAGGTGCATAAGCATTCCAGCGGGGCCTTTTCTCTTTCTTGCCCCCTTCTTTTTCAGTCAGTCTCGCATGTAGGGATGTCTGTAAAAGTGATCTAACCCTTTCTGACTCCCTGTTGCTCTTGCAGAGAAACTAGTACAAAAGGCTTGAGGGATTTGCCCATAGTGATATTGGAGGTTGGACTGGGGATAATGCTGGTGTAAAACCCATTTTTGTGCCAAGAAGATCATTTTATTCCATCTAAATAATGGGCCTGAGAATGATAGTGCCTGGCTTTTTGTGTTCTCATCAGATTGGTTTTTTATTTACTTTATTCCTTTATGTGAATACCATTTTACACCATTCTTTCTCTACCTAACCAAAGTCATGTGCCATTTACAAATGAAGTGAACTCATTTATTCACTTATTGTTGAGTAGCTGTGGGAGACACACAGAGTTGGCTGTGTTAACATTACCTGTCAACTTGGCTGGGCCATGATTCTCAGTGGTTTGGCAGTTATGTAATGATGTAGTCATCCTCCATTTTGTGATCTGATGTAGTCACTCTCCATTTTTGCATAACGGTAATATCTCACAGCAGCCTGGTCTTTGGAACCTAACCATGTCGGTAAGTGATAAGAGGGTGTAGAAGCATCTAGCAGCATACGCAACTGAAGTTTAGGGGAGAAAACAAGACTAGAAATAGAATTGGGAGTCATCTGTACAGTAAAAGCTGTAAGTTTTGGGCTTTTCATTCTCCCGCCTAAGAGAGAGCAGAGCACCTAGGCGTGAGTCTTCAGCATCCTTTCATGTTAGGACCACACTGTAGCCTAATAAGCACACTGGTTTTGGTACTCTCCAGATTTTCTGTTATTAGCTTTCTATTATTGTTTCACAACTAAAAAATGGTTTTTCTTGAAGTGAGGAAACAATTTTGCTTCCACCTGATGTTTGTCATTAAGGCAGGAAGATTCAGCCTGTAAAATCTGGCTGAACCATTTTGGTTTCTATCAGAACCTCACCCATTTGGAAATGACAATAAGAGACGAAAGGTTGGCCCTGATACAGACAAGCCTGATCACACTTTTATTTCAAGCTCTAAATTAAGATAGTCAGAGGAGAGTTTAAAACCAGAGAGTAATGCCTGGTAAGCTGACAGGAGCTCTTCAAATACCAAATGGAGATTATGAGTCACCTGGGCTAGTCTTGTTGCTTTAGAGTCTGATACTGCTTTGCTTTTCCTGAGGAAGAGAGCATCATGGAGCCTGCCAGCTCCTCAGAACTGACACTGTTGGAACTCTGTTTATTCTGATCAGACCTATTGTCTAGGTAGCATTCCCACGGGAAGTGGCCTGGCATAAGATAGTTAAAGAGGGAGTTTGACTAACATGTCCCAGCAGTTATATATTGTGTTTTCATTTTAGATATGCCTTAAGAGCCATTTTTTTCCCACAGCCTTGTATACTTTGATTTTTAATTTAAAAAACTGACTACCTGCTTGTGCTACGTACTGTTCTAAGGGCTTCTACAGGTACCAAAATTATGATCACTTGCTCGTGAATTTAAAATTCTTTCTCGCCCTTTTAACTGGTCCTTTCCCTACGCTAACCTTTTTCCTCAAAACTAGTCATTATCTAATGTCTTATTAGCCATTCTTATTCTTCATTATAGTTTTATTTTGCCTTCTCTGAATCACTCATTCTTTTCTTGAGATGTTGGTCCACCACCATAACCTTAGGTAAAAAGTCCTCAAGTGTAGCTGGGCAGCTAGGTGTTGTGATGTGGACCTGCCTTTGGCTATCAGGCAGCCCATTCAGTGTCAAGAGGAAGACAGCTAGGGATGTGGCTTTGCTGGGCCTTCCAAAAGGAGAAGAGCCAGACCATAGAGTACAGACCATAATGGCATATCCTCTAGTAGAACCCAACCCTCACTGCTTTCCCAAACCCTTGCCCTGTGTCCCCTGAGACCCCAGATATACCTTCAGCAAGTTCCCTTCCACCTCTTTTCTGAACATTGCCTCCTCTTCCTGGTCTTAAATGTCCCAGAGGACACAGCCTTCCTTCCCTGCAGCCTTCTCAAATGGAAGCTGGGTTTTCACTCTGTAGGTCTCTTCCTTGCTCCCCATTAACACTTTTAAATTACTTCTCCTTCCTCTTTCTAGAACTTTAGCTCTTTTGAAGCTGGCTATACGACTCTCCAACCATCTCTTGGTTAATTTTCCTCCTGGCTCCCTGACTTCTTTTTTACTCTGCTTCTGTAATTGTTTTTGGTGCCTTTAGTATCTGTGTGGATGTCACAGTCCATTATTGTAATCGCTCCCTGGAAGAAGCCTTCAACAGTCTTGACACTGTCATCTTTGCCTGACTAAATAAATTCTGACCCTGGTTGACCTCAGCCACTCATGTCTACCTCCGAACAGCTGAATGTAGCTAGAGAAAACCTCACAGTTGCGTAGACTGGTTGCACATCAAGTTCATGACCACAGATCTCAAATGGGTGCTCAGCTCTGTAGGACAGAGTACGCTTCCTAGTAATTTGTTTTCTGACTCTCGGAGATGGCAATTTCATACCCTCCCTTCTGTCTTCTAGCTTCCTGTACGTACATTCATCTCTCTCTCTGTGCTAATGACATCTCTGTATACTTCACTTAGGAAATAGAAACCGAGAACCTTCGTGTTCCCGCCACCAAATCTACAAACCTGCCTAATTGCCGTCTGTTACGTTGGAAGAAGCGTCCCCGTTTCCATTATGCCAGTCCTTCTCTTTATGCTGTAGATCTCTTTTTCTTTTCTAGTGACTCCATTTCTATAATGTTTCCTTTTCTTTCCTGCACTTCCAGTTTCTCCCACTGTATAGTGGGAAACAAAACCCTGGTGGTGTAGTGGTTAAGAGCTACAGCTGCTAACGAAAATGTTGACAGTTCAAATCCACCAGGTGCTTCTTGGAAACTCTATGGGGCAGTTCTGCTCTGTCCTATAGGGTCGCTGTGAGTCGGAATCAACTCGCCAGCAACGGGTTTGGGTTTGTTTTTTTTATAGTGGGAAAACATGTTAAAGTTCATGCATGTTAGAGAACCCTCCCATGACCATATTCTTCTAGAACAACTGCCCTGTTGTTTCTGCTGTCCTCTTGAAAGAATTGTCTACACTCACCATCTCTGCTTTCTCACCTCTCATTCACTCTTCAACATACTCCAATCTGGTATTTCTCCTCAGTGCCCAATAGAAACTGCTTTGTCAGAGTCACACCCTCCCTATTACCAAACCCCAAAGACATTTCTTTCTTCATCCCCCTGGACATCTCTGCAGCATTCAGCAGAGATTACCGATCACTTTTCTTGAAACACTTCCTTTCTTCCCTGGAGACTCTGATGACTGTCCTGGGCCTGTATTTACTTTCTCCGTAGATGATCTCATCTATGGCTTCAAGTGCTACGTGTATTCTGATTACTCCCAATTTTATATTTCCAGCCCCAGAGTCTCCTCCAGAGATGGAGGCTCAGAGCCAGCTGTTTATTTGACATCTCTTCTTGGATGCCTAACAGACATCTCAGACTTATTATACACACATAGAACTCTTGATTTTTTTTACCTTCTATCTTAGTAAATGATATTAATATAGATGTAATTGTTCAAGCCAGAAGCCTAGGAATTATCCTTTATTGTTTTCTCTTCACATCCAGTTCTTTTGCAGAGTCTCTTCCTATGTCTGTGTTGCTGCTTTATGAATCGGAGACACCACCATTTCCTTCCTGAAGCACCACAGTAGGTTTTTAACTGGTTGTCCTGTTTCTGCTCTTGCCATTCCATAAACCAGCCTTCACAAAGTTAAAAGCGATCAAGGTACTTTGTTTAAATTCGTCAGTGGTTTCCCACGGTACTTGCAGTAAAATAAACTCCTTATAGTCAGGGTTGGACCGTCCCCTAGCCCTGAGCCTCTGGCTGGCTGCTGCTGTTATCTAGAAGTCAGCCACTGATGAAGAAGGGGAAGAGGTCCCAGCATTTATACACACAGGATTTCCTATGGACCAGGTTGCCTGCACCCCTTCCACGTATACCTTTTAGGCCTCACAATATCCATTGGCGACCTCTTCTTTTCTCCTTCCAAGTCACCTTTGACATTTGTTGTACCCACATTGCCCTTTATTTAGATGCTAAAGAAGCAGAGAGTGATCCCCTCCCAGTCCTTCTCTCCCTGGGAGTGGTACGGTCCTAAAATAGGTGTTTGTGACAAGGGCTCACACTACAGGGCCCATAACTATGGCCACCCTTTAGTTCATCATGCCTGCCAGGCATCCCCATTGCTGCCTGCTCTACTCCTCACTGTCGCCCCACCAGTCCTGACACCAAGCTGTCTCCTCTCAGGGTTCTGAGGGCATTCACGAAGGACGTGATCCCAGCATCTGTCACATACACTTTGTAAGCGGTCACCTCCTCCCCACATGTAGCAGTTGTTATAGCCTTCGTCTCCTGTTCTTACATCTCCAGGAGTCAAATATAGTTACAGTGAGCCCCTGACCCTTATAACCTGAGTTATTTCACAGTCATTATTCCTGTGCTTATGGACACTTGCATTCTTTTCTGCTGCCTATTGCCACTGCCCATATGCTTGTAAATCTACCTGAACCACAGCAGTCGCCCACAGCTGGTATTCTTGTCTCCAGCCATTGAGTTAGTATTAGAGCTCATCTTCAAAAAGTAAACTGGACTTTTAACTTCTAACCCTTAATATCTGCTTTCCAATTCACCTTTCACTAAACTGGCATTTTAATCTTCCTGAAGTTCTTTCTCTCTGTTCAATGGCTCCCCTTTGCCTACAGAATACAACCCAGCCTCCTTGCATAGCTCTCAAAGGCCCCCATGATCTGGCCTCAGCTTCCCTTGTAAGTGTGTTTCTCCTTCATATACTGTGTTCTAGCCTAACTCTTTTTCTGCTTTCCATCTGGGATGTTCCACCTCGTCTTCCAATCTGTCCTCAGACCCTCCTGTCATCGAGGGCAACTTAAATGCCACATCCTCCGGGAGGTCTTTCTGTCTCTTCACTGGAGATGTGAGTCATGCTGCCTGTGGATTATGCTCTGTGTCATGTGACCCCATCCCTCCAGGCTGTGGCTGTTGAGCCTGGAGTGGGCACCTGACTATGGGTAACCAGCAAATAGTGTATCCAGGGTAACCTGGCTGAGAGAGACGCACTGGACCCATCTGCTCTTCTTTCTGCTCCTTTTACTGGAATTGAATTAAGAACCAGAAGAGGTGAGAATCGCAGCTAAATGGTCATAAGGTACAGGCTGGACCTAAGACCACACCGGGCCACCTATGAGCCAAAGTCAGAAGGGAAAAGAAACTGTGAGTAAGCAGGGGGAGCCAGTCGATAGTAGGTCAAGATGAAGCAGACGTGGGAGTTAGGTGGAGACGTGTTAATGGCACAGCATTAGAGTGAAATTTGCAAACTCCTGCCACTGTCATCCCTAGAGCTGCCGCAACCAAGCACCAGCAGTTCCAGCTCCTGCGCCCTCGAAGCCCTCTGGTTCTTGTCATTTGATTCCCATAAACCCTTGTCTCTCTTACTGTCTCACGTGTCCTTATCAGTAACCCAAAGCAGTGCATTACAACAACCCTCCAGAACATGGTCTTGGGGAACATCTAGCTCAATTGGTGTAAAATAGTTTATAAAGAAAAAGTTCTGCATTCTACTTTGGTGGGTAGCATCTGTGGTCTTAAAAGCTTGTGAGCAGCCATCTAAGATACTCCACTGGTCTCACCCCATCAAGAGCAAGGGATAATGAAAATCAAAGACACAAGGGAAAGATTAGTCCAAAGGACTAATAAATCACAACTACCACAGCCTCCACCAGACTGAGTCCAGCACAACTAGATGGTGCCCGCTACCACTACTGACTGCTCTGACAGGATCACGATAGAGGGTCCGGAGAGAACTGGAGAAAAATGGAGAACAAAATTCTAACTCACAAAAAAAGACCAGACTTACTGGCATGACAGAGACTGAAGAAACCCCGAGAGTGTGGCCCCCGGACACCCTTTTAGCTCAGTAATCAAGTCACTTCTGAGATTCACCCTTTAGCCAAAGATTAGACAGGCCCATAAAACAAAACGAGACTAAATGGGCACAGCAGACTAGGGGTAAGGACTAGAAGGCAGGAGGGGACCGGAAAGCTGGTAATATGGAACCCAAGGTCTAGAAGGGAGACTGTTGACATGTCGTAGGGTTGTTAACCAATGTCACAAAACAATATGTGTACTAATTGTTTAATGAGAAGCTAGTTTGTTCTGTAAACCTTCATCTAAAGTACAATAATAAAAAAAGATAATAATTTTTTAAAAACCCTCCAGCTAGAGGTTTTATATATTTTTATGACCCCCCCTTTCTTCTATATTTGGTAGTATACCTTTCCTCCCCAACGAAATATAAAAACTTAAAAATAATAATAATTAAACAAAAACAAAACCACTCCAGCTAGAGGTTCTATATATTTTTATGACCCCTCCTTTTCTACCATATTTGGTAGTATACCTTTCTTCTCCAACTAAAATATAAAAACTTGAAGGGCAGTGACTGTGTCATCTTCATCTCAGTATCCCAGGGCCTGGCCCCATGCCTACCTCATAACAGGTACTCAATAAGCAATTCACTGAATTGAGTAAACAAATACAAAAATAGAAACAGTCAAAATCCTGCTGCTTTTTGTACTTCCTTCATACACTGCTCACTCCAAGTTCAATTGTTTTCTTTGTTGTGACTGCTAAGACAAGTATAGTTGAGACACATACACATATATCTGTACATACCATGCACACCCACATGTACACACGTGCACATGCATGTACACACAGTACTTGGATGCTCGTTCTCTCTAAGGTGTAAGCAGCATGATCATGTTATAAGACCAGGGAGGTAAGTCATTCCAGTAGTTTCTGTTACACTTAATTTAATTAGTCTAATATGCCAGTGCCTCCTGTATGTAACCAGAAACTAGCTGAGAACCGTTTCTTCCTTTTTCTAATCTCATTTCCATCCCAGCTTCTCAAAACAACAGAAACTTTGTTGTTAATTTGCTAATTTATCATACTTCCTGAGTTTAATCATTTTTAGTTGTACTGTTCCTTGTCTCAGTAGACTTGAGGAATGGGAATAATAATACTATGCACTTTTATGTCAGTTTTCTTACGAGTTGGAAGGAAAGCCACCTGTAGGTAATGTTTGACTCTTGCCACTATTTACTTAAGAAGTTCTGTTCTATAAAATCAATACAATACTGAATTTATAAATACGTTGATTTTTTATTCTCAAACAGGTCAAGTTTAGTTAGATTTATTTTTTTAATGGATTCAGAGGAAGAAAAAATAAATTCTTTTCTGCTCAGAAATGTAAGTACTGAAAGGCCATTTGAATGTTAATGTGTTGCTCAGATGACATAGTGTCACAAACAGTCCTGAGAAAAAGAGTAGGTAGTATGATGACAGTTTGATTATGAAACTTCATGCATGTTATGTGCATATTGTTAGATTATGCCTCATTGCCTGGCTTTGTGTGACACTAAAAGATTTGAAAGAATGACGGCCACTGGGTAGGTGAGGGGGAGTGGAAGCCATTGTTCTTCTTAGCCAGATGACTAATGCTTCAGTTGAAGTTTTGGTTTTGAAATGTTTATGGCCAAATAAAATAGAGAAAAAACTCTTTTTTATTTTATTTTGTTTATTTTGGTGTTGTTGTTGAGAATATACTCAGCAAAACAAACACCAATTCAACAGTTTCTACATGTACAATTCAGTGACAATGATTACATTCTGTGAGTTGTGCAGCCAGTCTCACCCTCCTTTTCTGAGTTGTTCCTCCTTCATTAACATAAACTCACTGCCTCCCCCCAAGGTTCCTATCTAATCTTTCGAGTTGCTGTTGTCAGTTTGATCCCATATCAATAGTTCTTAAAATAGCATAATGATCAAGGGAGACAATTTTTACTAGATAAGCTAAACTATTGTTCAATTTTAAGATGACATCAGGGGATATTTTCAGTTTAAGGTTTAAAGATTATCTCAGGATAATAGTTTCAGGGGTTCATCTACCCTCCATGGCTCCAGAAAGTCTGAAGTCTATGAGAATTTGAAATTCTGTTCTGCATTTCCCCCTTTTGATCAGGATTCTTCTATGGAGTCTTTGATCAAAATGTTCAGTAATGGTAGCTGGGCACCATCTAGTTCTTCTGGTCTCATGGTAAAGGAGGCAGTTGTTCATGGAGGCAATTAGCCACACATTCCATATTATCTTCCTCCTATTCCTTACTCTCCTTATTCTTCTGTTGCTCCAGGCAAGAATAAATTCTTTCATGGGTAATGAGAATTTTCCTTTAAAAATGAAACACTGCCTACCTGATTTCTTCTCTGTAGGTGGAGTGTATGGTATCTATTTAAATTCTGACCGTGCACACCCGTAAAACTATTATCTCTATCAGAGAAGGTGTATTTATCGAACCTTCAGACATATGAGGTATGTAATAAATGCTTGCTTCCAGTAGAATTGACCTTAGCAGCCAATGATCCATTCATTTTAAAAGTGAGGAAAGTAGTTGTGTTGCTATTGTTGATATTGTTTTATAAAGAAAGCCTGGAAGAGTCTTATAATAACAGTGTGGTGAACGCAGCAGGGACCAATTTAGTACTTGGTAAACTGTAGGGATTTTTCTCAACATAAGCTGTCTTTGAAAATGTGCTCGTGGTCCGAAAATACCTGCAAATTGGAGACTTTTCAATGAGATGATAAGAAAGTGGAAAGAGAGAATGCTTGTGAAATAATTTTGTAAGAACTGTTTTCTTTGAGAGTGTTTTGTACTTTGCTGAAGAACACATTCACATCAAATCATTGTGGGGAGACATTTGGTATTAATTCCAAAATTAAAGTCCCAAGATTATTGATTATAAGGTATGAATAGTGACACTGGAATTGTTTGGATTTTGGAGACTAGACTCTGGCAGCCAGCCTGCAGCTCTGGCTTCCAAAGCGTCTAGAAGACCTTTATGCTGTCTCAGGGGAAACAGGGCATTCTGTTGACTCAGAGCATGATGTTGGTAAACAGGAAGGTAAAATAAAGATGTTCCAACTGCTTGTGGCAGCACCGTCATCCAGCCAACAGGCATTACCTAAATCAATGGTCCCCATTTTCTGCTGAGCCCTCTTTGCTGCTTGGCAGTCCTTCCATGGCTCCCTATTGAGCCCCAAGTTCCTTTCTGTTCCCCAAGGCAGCTGCTGGGGCAGCTCTCCCATCATACTCCACAGCCCCACCCACTTTTATATCCCCTCTTAGCAATGATCTCACTGTTTGTTTCAGAGAAAACAAGCCATCAGGGAAGGATGCCTTCCATTTCCTCCTTCCCGCCCCCTTTGCCTGGGAGTTCTTGTCATGACTCCACTCTCTGATTAGCCTCTTCGCATTCACATTGGATCCCTTATTGCCTCCTCTCAAACCTCTCTCCATCTGTTCCAATCTCTAGCCTTCCTTTCCTAGTTCTTACTCGACTCTCGAAATTACTTAAGGCTTTGCCACTCAAAAAGAAACCCTTCTTAAACCCTGTTTCTTCTTCAAGTTACAGTCTTCTCATTTTCTTTCCCTGCCAAACTTTGGAGAAGAAGCCTGTTCTCGTTGTTTGCATTCTTTTAACTCCCTTTCACTTTACCTCATGCTGTTCTTCAGAAATTTCTCTTGCTGTGTTCACCAGAGACATGGTTGCCAAATCTGGCAGCCTATTTTCGTTGCTGAACCTTCTGACTTCACAGCTTTACAACCCATTCCTTACTTCTTGAATCTTCCTCCTTTGTCTGCTGTCTCTCCCATCTCTTTGTTCATTGCTTCTCAGTCTTCTTCATGGTTTCTTACTTCCCTGCCTACCCCTTATTCCAAAAATGTCTTCCAGTTCCAGCCACCTCCTCTTTTTATCCTCAGTACAACTGACTTTATTTGGAACTTTATCATTTCTCACTTGAACTGTTTCATAACAGCCTACTGGTTGATCACTCTAGACTCCTTCCACTTATGGCCATTCTCCACCTTTCTTTCAGAATTGAATAAGAAAGTGATCATTTCGCTGCCATACTGATAACTCCCATTGGCTGTCCACTGCAGACCAACTCAAGTCCACACTTTTGAGCTAGGCATACCATGCCCTTCACAAGCCTCATCTTCTGCTGCTTGATCCTACACTTGACTCAGTTGGACTTCCTCACTCTTTCCCACATATACTACCCCTTTTTGTATTTCTTTGCTTTCATATATGCTCTCTTCTCATCTGCCTCTATACAGCCTTGAAGGCAAAGTTCTCAAATACTATCTATGGAACTTCTTTTCTCCTGGGAAGTTGGTCCTCCCTTTTGAAGTTCCTCCTGTACTTTTTATCATATTTCTCTTATTATAGCATTTAAAACGCCATTATAATTAAGCCATTTCCATGACTGCCTTCTCTACACTGAGTTCCTGAAGGGCAAAGGCCTTGTCCTTTCCGTCTTTTCATATCCTATGCCCATTACAGAGAAGAGTCTCTAGGCATGTGTCATGGATTGAATCATGTCCCCCAAAAATATATGTATCAATTTGCCTGGGCCATGATTCCCAGTATTGTGTGATTGTCTACCATTTTGTATCTGATGTGATTTTCCTACGTGTTGTAAATCCTGTCTCTATGATGCTGATGAGATGGAATTAGTGGAAGTTATGTTAATGAGGCAGAACTCAATCTACAAGATTGGATTATGTCTTGAGCCAGTCCATTTTGAGATCTGAAAAAGAGAAATGAGCAGAGAGAGATGGGGACCTCATACCACAAGAAAGCAGTGCCGGGAGCAGAGCGCATCCTTTGGACCCGGGACTCCTGTGCACAGAAGCTCCTACCCAAGGGAAGATTGATGATAAGGACCTTCCCCCAGAGCTGACAGGGAGAGTATGCCTTCCCTTGGAGCTAACACCTGAATATGGACTTCTAGCCTACTAGATTGTGAGAGACTAAATTTCTCTTCGTTAAAGCCATCTACTTGTGGTATTTCTGTTATAGCAGCACTAGGTAACTAAGACAGCATGTTATTTGGATTATATGAGGATGTTCAAAATATATAGTATACAGACTACCAGGCAACAGCAAAGATCTGAAAAACTAAGTCAAACAGAGAAATACATCAATCCTGAAATCCTAAGCATCAAATGAAGAGATAAAGAACTCAGCCAAGCACCGAATGGAATAAGAAACTGACCAAGAATAGAGAGTGAGGAGAGATACGTGCAGAGGTCACCTGTCAACTAATACAGCATAGATCCGCCATCTTCGACTCCTGTCAGAGATCGGTGAATGGGGTACGAGAAAGCAGCTTCACGGAATTTCCAGCAGGAGACAGAACAACAAGTAACCAGCGATATATGCTTTCCCACCCCCTAACCTTCACCCGCAATCAGCCTCCTCTTCTTCCTGCGGCCACAGTCTCTTGGCTGGGAAGCACCAGCTTCACGCCTGTGTCACGTTGATTCCACCTGCCTGCACTGTCTGGCTCCCTGAGTGCCATTTGTTTGCTGCTGATGTTACTTTTTTCCACTTCTTCAGATTTCTTCCTTACCTCTCGCCACCCACCCTCCCCCCACCCCTTTCTCTCAAATACCTGGCTCTGTGTGCCATCTTTGATTCTTCCTGAAAGGCTGCAAAATACCACTCAACTGTGAAACTGCTTCCTGGACTGTGCTGCCACGCTGGTGGGACACCCGGGGCTTTGGTTGTTTGTTCTGATTTATTCTGTTGTGATTTGTTTGTTTTTTTTCTTTTTCTTTTCTTGGCTTCAGAGCCCCGTCTAGTCGGGCAGTACTGCATGGCTAGGGAGCTACTCCCTTACTCTGTGCAGACACACAGTGACATCCCTGGGCACATTTCTTTTTTTCTTGTTTTTTGGGGTTTGTTTTTGTTTTTGTTTTTGTTGTTGTTGTTGTTGTTTGTTTTGTTTTCGTCTCTCTCTTTTTCCCTTTCTGTCTTTCTTCATTTCCAGTTTCTCATCTGTCTACACTTAACCTTCTCTTCCTGTCTCCTGAATACCTGGTGCTGTGTAACATCTCTACCACTTCTAGCCAGGCTGTACTTCACGGCCTGGGAACAACTTCTTCGGTCCTACCACCTGCACCAGTGGCATCCCTGGGGGCTTTTTCTTTTTTTCTTCTAATTTTTGTGTATTCATTTTTTTCTTTTGCCCTTTTTCTTTCCTTTTTGTTTTTCTCCGTTTCTCAGTCTCTCATCTCTCCATTCCAATGGCAAGCTGCCTTAACACTCTTTTTTCTTTATTCGTTTCTGTGTATGTTTTTGGCTTCTGTTCCTCTCTCCTCTCTCTCCTTTTTCCCATACCCAACTTACCTCCACACATCACAATCTCCCCCCTCCTTTTTGCCTATCTGCATCGTGCACTGAACATCACAACCCCAAGCAGCACCGGCATGGCCTTCCAGAACTTGACCTGCACTGATTCCCGGCTCGCCCTGTCGGCCCTAGTACGTGCCACAAACAGCCCATCCCAGCAACTCCTCTTCAGCTGGACGTGCCCTGCTGTACCATAGCTGAGTGACTGACCCTGCCCATTGGAGAAGGAGGTGAAAAGTATCATGCCCACAGATGAGTGAACTACAAAGAATGCACAGCCCACCTGCTCAGACATAACCAAACATAACGAAAAAGCATGACAAAATAAACCTACAGTCAATAAATGAGGAAGATAACTACTGAATGCCCCAAAGACAACAGTCAATATCAAAACATACACAAAAACAGGACAGGATGGTTCCAGTAGGCATCCAAAATAAACCACCGGATGACTTTCCATTAGAAGAAAAGGCACTAGAACTACCTGATAGAGAATTCAAATCTCTAATATTCAGAATTATCTAAGAGTTGAAGCAAAAAGCAGACAAAAATGAGGAAAAAAGACAAATTCATGGAAAAGGCAGACAAATTCATGGAAAATACGGACAAAAAAATGGAAGTATTCAAGAAAATAATACAGGAACAAAATGCTAAAATAAATTCACAACTAGAAATCATACAAAAACAACAATTAGAAATCCAAAAGATAAACAACAAGATTTCAGAAATGG
>NW_004444003.1:1401467-1402663 GCF_000243295.1 Trichechus manatus latirostris
AGAGCAATCCTCAACAAGATCCAAAACGTTGAGATAATACAAAGTATCTTCTCTGACCACAATGCCATCAAGGTAGAAATTAACAACAGGAAGAGCAAGGAAAAAAAATCAATTACATGGAAACTGAATAACACCCTGCTTACACATCACCAGGTAATAGAAGAAATCAGAGATGGAATAAAAAAATTCCTGGAATCAAACGAGAATGAAAATACTTCATACCAAAACCTTTGGGACACAGCAAAGGCATTCCTTAGAGGAAAATTGATATCAATAGATACACATATGAAACAAGAAGAAAGGGACAAAATCAAAACATTAACTACAGAACTTGAACAAATAGAAAGAGAACAGCAAAAAAAAGTCCACAGCCTCTAGAAGAAAGGAAATGATAAAAATCAGAGCAGAAATAAATGAAATAGAGAATAGAAAAACAATAGAAAGAATCAACAAAACCAAACGTTGGTTCTTTGAAAGAATCAGCAAAATCGACAAACCACTGGCCAGACTGACAAAAGAAAAACAGGAGAGGACGCAAATAACCCAAATAAGAAATGAAATGGGGTACATTATAACAGACTCAACTGAAATAAAAAGGATTATAACAGAGTATTTTGAAAAACTATACTCCAACAAATTTGAAAACCTAGAGGAAACAGATAAATTTTTAGAAACTCACTACCTACCCAAACTACCACAAAGTGTTGTTGAAAATCTTAACAGACCCATAAGAAAGCAGAGATTGAAAAGGTAATAAAAAAAATTCCCAACAAAAAAAAAACCCTGGCCCAGGTGGCTTCGCTGGAGAATTCTACCAAACATTCGGAGAAGAGCTTATACCAGTACTACTGAAACTATTTAAGAGCATAGAAAAGGAAATGTCACTTTCAAATTCATTTTATGAAGCCAGAATAACCCTGATACCAAAACCAGACAAGGACGCCACAAAAAAGGAAAGTTACAGATCAATATCTCTCATGAATATAGATGCAAAAATTCTCAATGAAATTCTAACCAGTAGAATTCAGCATCATATCAAAAAAAAATAATACACCACGACCACGTAGGATTAATACCAGATATGCAAGGATGGTTCAACATTAGAAAATCCACCACATAAATAAAATGAAAGAAAAGAATCACATGATTATCTCAATTGACACAGAAAAGACATTTGACAAAGTCCAACACCCATT
>NW_004444003.1:1403891-1424007 GCF_000243295.1 Trichechus manatus latirostris
CATAAAATCTAACACCTCTACAGCAAAAAGACAAATAATCCAATTAAAAAATGGGCAAAGGAAATGAACAGACACTTCACCAAAGAAGACATTCAAGCAGCCAACAGACACATGAGTAAATGCTCGCAATCACTAGCCCTTAGAGAAATACAAGTTAAAAGCACAATAAGATACCATCTCACCTGGGCATTACTAGCACGAATCAAAAACACTGGAAATAACAAATGTTGGAGAGGCTGTGGGGACACTGGAACTCTAATGCACTGCTGGTGGGAATGCATAATGATACAACCATTTTGGAAAATGATATGGCACTTCCTTAGAAAACTAGAAATAGAAATACCATATGATCCAGCAATCCCACTCCTGGGGATATATCCTAAAGAAGTAAGAGCCATCACACGAATAGATGTATGCACACCAATGTTCATTGCAGCATTGTTCACAATAGCAAAAAGATGGAAACAACCTAGGTGTCCATTAACAGATGAATGGATAAACAAACTATGGTACATACACACAATGGAGTATTATGCAACGATAAAGAACAGTGATGAATCTGTGAAGCATCTCATAACATGGATGAAACTGGAGGGCATTATGCTGAGTGAAATAAGTCAGTCACAATAGGACAAATATTGTCTGAGACCTCTACTGTAAAAACTCATGAAAAAGTTTACACACAAAAAGAAACACTCTTTGTTGGTTACGAGGGATGCTAGGGGTCGGGTGGGGGGGAATACTAAATAGACAATAGATAAGTGGTAACTTTGGTGAAGGGTAAGGACAGTACACAATACTGGGGAAGCCAGCACAACTTGACCAAGGCAAAGTCATGGACGCGCCTTAGACACATCCAAACTCCCTGAGGGACTGAATTGCTGGGCGGAGGAGTGTGGGGACCATGGTCTCAGGGAACAGCGAGCTCAGTTAACATAACACAGTTTATAAAGATAATGTTCTACGTTCTACCTTGGTGAGTAGCGTCTGGGGTCTTAAAAAGCCTGTGAGCAGCCATCTAAGATACTCCACTGGTCTCATCCCTTTGGAAGCAAGGGAGAATGAAGAAAACATGATACAAGGGAAAGATTAGTCCAGAGGACTAGTGGACCACAGCTACCACGGCCTCCACCAGACTGAGTCCAGTACAACTAGATGGTGCCCAGCTACCACTACTGAATGCTCTGACTGGGATCACAACAGAGGGTTCTGGAGAGAACTGGAGAAAACTGTAGAACAAAATTCTAACTGACAAAAAAAGACCAGACTTACTGGCATGACAGAGATGGGAGAAACCCCAAAAGTATGGCCCCCAGACACCCTTTTAGCTCAGTGGTGAAGTCACTCGTGAAGTTCACCATTCAGCCGAGGATTGGACAGCCTCATAAAACAAAACGGGACTAATGAGGCACAGCAGTCCAGGGACAAGGACTAGAAGGCAGGAGGGGACAGGAAAGCTGGCAATAGGGAACCCACAGTTGAGAAGGGACAGTGTTGACATGTCGTGGGGTTGTTAACCATTGTCATAAAACAATGTGTGTACTAACTGTTTAATGAGAAACTATCTGTTCTGTAAACCTTCATCTAAACTATAATTAAAAAAAATTAGCCCCTGGAAAAAAAAATAAAGATGGTGACCTAGAATCAGACCTGGATGTTGGGGAGAATGGGACACCATCTATAGGAATCATGAGATATTACTAAGTGGGAGAGACAGTAGATAATGATTTTGGAGTGTCAGATGGGCATCCAGGTAGCGATGTGTAGAAGGCAGAGGAAAATGTAGGCATGGAGTTTGGAAGAGCATTCAGAGCTGAAGAGGAAGGTGACAGATGAGGTTGTGGCAGTGGTCGGGATCAAGAAAGAGAGTACAGATACAGCAGAGGCAATTGATGGCAGCCCTTTAGGAACTGTTTCATTCGGAGGCTGGAGGAGGGAAATGAACACCTCCAAAAGGAAAAATCATACAGTCTCTGCAGAGAATCAGAGCGGGACCGTGAATGCCAAGAAGGAAAGGGTTCGTGAGCAGGGGTGGTGAACAGTGTTGACCATTGTGAAGAGGTCAACGAGAATGAAGACTGAGAAATGGTCATGGGGTTTGCAGATTATACAGTCAGTTGACATTTCAAAAGGCAATGTGTGTTGTGGGTAGACGCCAGATTCACAACGGTTTGGGTAGAAGAAGAAAAGGCATTTGCTTATGGGGATAACAGAGTTAAAGTGATGTTTCATTGTTATTTTTCTAGATGGAGAAAAAATCAGTGTATTTGTTGGCTAGGGAGGAAAAGCCTGTAAAGAAAGAGGTTGTTGATAAAGGCAAGAAGAGTTGGTTGAGCCAAGTCTTGAAATATAAACAAACAAAATTTAGGATAGAGTCTTGGGTTGACCTTGGAAGAAAGTAGGGCCTTTTTTCTCCTAAGAGACTGAAGTGCCAAAGAGAAGAGGGAAGAAGCAAGTTTTGAAGTGCAGAGAGAGGAAGTGGTGGCCGTAGTAATTTCAGTAAAGTAGAGGCTGAGCATTTTGGGGATGGGGATGCAGCCCTAAGTTTGAGAGCAGAAGTTGAAACAGCTGCTATGGGGAATGTGAGAGGGGGGCCTCCAGAAACCCTGAGAGGCTTGTCCACTTTTGGTCTTTCCATCCCCACCCAATCATATCCCCTTCTGAAGTGTGTGATATTTAGTAGTCTTAATACTTGAAGATAGGTTTAGGAACATAACTGCTTCTCCCGACTCCCCCACCCCACAATGCTCTGTGCATAGATTTTATTCACACTGTGGCTTAGAATAGCTTATACCCTTAAATTCTTGAGATGTTTCTTTTCTTTTTTAATTTGTTAGAAATACATATGTAAAATTTTTACTGCTTCAACAATTTTTTGCGTACACAAGTCAGTGACATTGATTATGTTCCACATATTGTACAGCCATCACCACTATCGTTTTTCATAGTCTACCATCATTAACAGAAACCCAGTGCCCCCTAATCAGTGACTGTCCTTTCCCCCCTCCCTCCCATCATTGGTAACCACTAATAAGCTTGGTATCTATATATTTGCCTACTTCATACTTCAGATGTTTCTGTGATCATTTCACCAAGCATTGGTTTTGCCTGTCCTCCGTGGTGGGAAGCATGTGTGCTTGGTCAGCAGACAGGTGTCTGTGTAGTGCCAGTCACAGTGCGCATTAAATCAGCTATACCAACCACATCCCTTTCTAGTAAACCTGTCCCAGCCATAGCCCCTGCGTGCCTGATCCCTTAGCCACAACAGATAGACCCCAGAGGTCTGACCAGTGATCAAATTGAGGTACAGCAGGGTGAGGAGGTAGAGAGCGGAGGAGGTAAGCATCTCCCACCAAAATGTAAGATATGCTAGAGAATGAGACAAGGCACTAAAGGGAGAGACTTGGGGATCAGGCAACTCAGTGGTCCCTAAGAGATGGGAGGAGCAGCCTTAGCTCATGGCTCTGGCTCCTGGGCCAGTCAACTGGTAGGCCTAGCTGAGCTGCTTATCCTTCAGTATGATTCCCCCATCATCTTTCAACAACCTTCTTTTTCCTTGGTGTAGTTCGAGTAAGTTTTGGTTCCTTTCCCAAAATGGAGCCTTTCCCAAAGGAGCCTTGACAAAGATAGCAACCTTCCCATCTCACCTGTAAGGGCTCAGGTGTTCCAACCTCTTCCGGGATACAAAGAATTGTACCATCCTGGATTCTCCTTTCTGCCTTGACCCTCATGAGGACAAGCTACCTCTTTGCCCTGTGGCATCTTAGACATGCCATTGTTTTTTCCTGTGAGCAGACTTCTTGGCTTCTCTTGGCTTCTGCTTTCTCCACTGTGTGGAACACAGGCCCTGCCCAGGGGCATACAACTGAGTAACATCAGGCACATTGTTTAGACTGGAAAACAGTGGGGAACACAGTCTCAGAAAGTTCACCACCACTAGGGGGAAAATGAATAGAAGCAATGACTGTTGTTATGTAGTTGCAGGTGAGGAGATGAAGAAGGAAAGGTTGACTTTGACTTTCAAGCTCAGAAGGCAGTATGGAAAAGGAGAACAAAGTCAGCAAGCAGCATGCAGAGCCAAGTGAAGAAGGGAATTGGGGGGAGCAAACTGCTCCTATCAGGGCGTAGAGCATTCTCATGGTGAGCCTGAGGAGTTTGAACTCTCTGCAGACTGAGGAGATGACAGAAGATATCAGACATTCTGTAAAATCAAAGGAAAAGAAGACAGCTAAGAGAAAGATAAAAGATGTATATGGATGGACCTAAGTCCTCTGTTGGTAGTAAGTCTTTTGGGCTTCTGTGACCTCACTTGTAGGAAAAGAGAATTGGACTAGTTGGTCCCCCAACTTCCTCTGGGTTCTAAATCTCACTTATTCTACAACACTTCTAGATAGGCTTACCAGTTACAGTCAAGTCACTTTTGACTCATGGTGACCCCATGTGTGCAGAACAGAGCTGCACTCCAAGAGTTTTCAAGGCTGTGATCTTTCGGAAGCCGATCACCCGGCCTTTCTTCTGACGCGCTTCTGGGTAGGTTTGAACTAACAACTGTTAGATTAGTAGTCTAGTGCTTAACCGTTTGTGCCACCCAGGGACTCCACTAGATAGGCTTACCCATTATACCCATTGCCGTCAAGTCAATTCCGACTCATAGCGACCCTATAGGACAGAGTAGAACTGTCCTGTAGGGTTTCCAAGGCTGTAATCTTTATGGAAGCAGACTGCCATATCTTACTGCCGCAGAGTGGCTAATAGGTTTGAGCCACCAATCTTTTGCTTAGCAGCTGAGCGCTTAACCACTGCTCCATTAGTTCCCCCTTAAAATTCTCTGATCCAGAGTTCAGAGGGCCCTGGAGTAGTATAAAGACGACTAACTCTGGGCAGGATAGTTGCACTAAGATGGCTGTGGGTTGGGGATAAGGAGCCCCCAGCCAAGCACAGGGGAAGTGGGGTCAACTACAAACCTGGGACAGGTTGCACAATGGCCAAAATGCCAGGTCAGACCATCGCTTTTGAGGAATCACCGTATTTTAATCTAGAAAAATTATATAACTCTCATTTCTGTTGATCTTTGCCTTAGTGGTGCTTTACTGGGTTTGTGCAAGATCACTTAGTACCTTTACATCTCGTGACTGTCACCACGGCATCAGGTAAAAACAGGTTCAGGTTTTACACTCCAAACAACATCTGGAACAAAGTTAAACTGCTGATAGTATGACAACGTAGTTGGGGCCTGTTGGCTGAACCCGTCCTTCTGTGCAAGGGAATTGAGTTTGGTGAAGGATGCTCAGTTTCAGAAGTCTCATCATAAAATCTGCATCATAATCTGTCATGAGTAGGATACACCCACCAGAAGAGATTGGAGGCCGCATGGCAGCTTCCGCAGAAAGAGTGGGGTTAATTACTGTTGGGTTCTTGTTTGCAAATCTTCAAGGCTGAGCATCTAATTTCCTTATTCTGTTTCAGTTTGGTCTGTGGAGTTAAACTAGATTTTACCAGGAAGATGAAGGATGTGTTTGTAACAGTATCAAAGGGTGTCTCTTGCAGCAATTGTTTGTGTAAAGAGATTGATTGTCATCTACCTGTTTCATCTACATGGATTTTCTTTTCCAGAATGTTACCCTTCTCCATAGGCAAATACTGTGCAGTGAAAAGACTGCTCACAAATAGAACTCGGAAAGCTTTTTGTTAAAAAATGAAACAGCATCCTGTGTAAAAACAAATCTGACAATGGGCTATTATTTATATCCACATAATAGCATGTTGTCACATCTTTGCATCTGGGCATGAATGGGGGGATGGGGAGGAGGTGTGGGAAGGAGTGGAGGTGGGGGAGGGGTGCTTGGAGACCTTCGAGAGGCACTTCCTTCCTGGTTTCCATTTTCTAAAAACAGAAACTGCTCCCTCAGGAGGTAACTCAGAGGTTAATTTCTGCAGGTGCCCGGCCACAGCCTCGCGTTCATTTCCAGAGAAGAGCTCTGAGGTTGCCGGAGAACACCAGCTACAGTGACCTGACTGCCTTTCTCACGGCTGCCAGCTCCCCCTCAGAAGTGGACAGTTTTCCTTATTTGCGAGGATTAGATGGAAATGGAACAGGTAATTTGAGACTCTTCTTTCGAACTGGGGCTTCTGTGTTTTAATCTTTATATGTGGCTGGAATGTTAGTACTAAACGGGAAAACCGGACAGAAGTTACACAAGGGGAACTCTTTACAAGTTTAAGTTCAAGGAAACCGTGGTACCTTATAGCAGAGCACTTAAGGAGTTTGTCTGTAGCACTGTAGTGGTTGAACTGTAGTGAATTTGTCACCTTGAGACTTTCTGCTGTTACCAAATGCCTTGGAAGAGGTTTACCCATGATTTGGAAGAGCATCTTATCTGAGCTCTCCTTTGTTGGACTAAATATATTCAATTCAGAGAAATTCTTATCATTGAAATTGTATTTTTAAAAATAGTATAAGATCAAAGTTATGGATTTCCTGCCCTCTGTCCTCTGCCACGTCCCACTTCCCCGTCCCACTTCCCCGACCTTGTGGTAGGGGGAGCAGCAGCTGCAGGCGCACAGATGCACAGCCCCACCCACCCCGGGTCACAGCAGGGAGGGGAGCTGGGAGATGGGTAGGCTAGTGATCCCAGCATTTAGAGTGGTGAGCTTCTGCTCTTGACAGTCTGTGTCCCTCCATCTTCTCTCACATCTCTCCTTTCTCCTTGCTTTCTCTTTCTCTGCCTTAACTTGGAAGAGTGGTCAGGCTTTGTGTGTTGATTTTTAATTCCCTTCTGACATATCTGTAAGGCAGCTTAGTCATTAAAAGCCATTAGCCAAAATATGTGTAATAATGCCTTATCAGAAGAAGACTGTGAATCTCCATTCATATCCAACAATGTAGTTCACAGGGCACTTGGAACTTAAACCCGTTACCATTGAGTCAGTTCTGATTCATAACGACCCTATAGGACAGAGTAAAACTGCCCGATGGGGTTTCCAAGGCTGTAATCTTTATGGAAGCAGACTATCATATCTTTCTCCCTTGGATCAGCTGGTGGGTTCAAACAGCCGACCTTTTGGTTGGCAGCTGAGCGCTTAACCACTGCACCACCAGGGCTCCTTCTTGGAACTTAAAGGGTCTCCAATCCTTCTGGTAAATGGGGAGTGCCCAGGATTCTGGAGCCCTGAGATGTTTTCATGTCTCCCCTTTTCCTTTTCCCATACTTCAGACTAGTCACGACATAAAATTGAAAATCAGGGGCCATTCTGGGTTAAATCTTCCTGGGTAAATAAGTTATTGCATTTCCCAGGTATGCTTTTATTTAACTTCACTTAATTTTCTAATGCTTTACATGAGCTGATTATTCTGAAAAAGTTTTCTGTCCTGTAACATCTGATCCACTTTGTAGAATGTTAATAAATTTCTGGTTAGGGATTAAGGTGACCTGTTGATTTGTTATTTACTTCTCTTTCCTCTCTGGTCCCTGTTTTCAGAAATGTTTCTTCTTCCTTTAAGTTTTATATGTTGAGGATGCAATATGTAAGCAATTCGCCACCGTACAGATGCATAGGAGTCATCTTAAGTAAGCATTATTGAAAAAAAATGTTGAATTTTACTTTGAAAATGCAGGCCTGAGAGAAGAATTGTTATCTGGGAGCATGATGAAGTACAATCTGAGACCATCATAAAACCTCCATCTAGTCTTCCCAGTGAAATGGTACAGAGTCATAAAACCCTGTACTTGAAGGGTCTGCCTCATTCCTTGGAGCTCATTAATGTTTCTGTGCCCCACTTCCAATAGCTGTTGAATAAATTATGAAATTGGAGAAGACTAGAGGAAAAAGAACACAAAGACACAGGACTATTGATTTTAGAAGCGTTCCTTATATTTTAGAATCACTCTGGTATTTCAGAGGGAAGAGAGGAGGTCTTTTGAAGGTTACCTTAAACTATTTTTCCTCTCCAGCAACTGGTAAATTGACCTAGAAACCGTCAGCCCTTCTTTGAGTCCTGCAGGAAAGGCCTTCACCGTGGCATGGACACACACACACAGACACACAGACACACAGACACACACAGACACACACACAGACACACAGACACACACAGACACACAGACACACACAGACACACAGACAGACACACAGACACACAGACACAGACACACACATAGACACAGACACACACAGACACACACAGACACACACAGACACACAGACACACACACACACACACACACAGGCTTCGGCTCATGTGCTTCTGTTTAATGTACTGCCCCTAGTAGCTAATCAGCTAAGTACTACTCTCCAGTTTCACATTTTTTACAGCTTCTCTTTTATACAATTATTTGCATCCTGTTTTATAAAAGGCATCAAAGAGATTTCAGTGTAGAGTGAGAGCCTGGACAAAACATGTCTTTGCAAGATGACTGGTCATAACTGGAGTTTAACAAAGGTGAACGGAGACAACAAAGGCAATTGGAAAGTTCTCCAAAGGGTGGTTTTCTTGGAGTTTCACAAGAGGAGTTGTACCTGGTTTAGAGGATAGGTTCCAGAGTTATAGATACAGACATATAGATACGTGGAGATTTCAGCCACTTCCTGCCCCGTAGCTTCCTGCTGTCATATTAGGTGCCCCTGCCACACACTCAGGCCAAAGACCCTGCGCCTTCCTAACATCTCACTCTCCACTCTGGTTGCTAAGAAAGCACAGAACTAGTCTATGACGTTCCCAAGGGGTTTTAAAGAAACTAGAGGGTCAGTGAAAAAAAAGGAAGACCCTCGACGAGATAGGTTGACACAGTGTCTGCAACAATGGGCTCAAACATAGCAATGATTATGAAGACAGCCCAGGACCGGGTAGTGTTTCGTTCTGTTGTACATAGGATGCTGTGAGTCGGAACCAGTTCGATGGCACCTAGCAACAGGTAACTTCAGGAAGATAGGAGTCAATAAAATGACAAATGTGTGAAATTTTCCTGAAGTCCAGAAAAGTTGATATTAGAATACAAAGCTAAACAGCTTTCTGATATAGGTTCTCTGTACCCTAAAATGAAATGGCCAGACTAAAAGATTTCTAAACTTGAATCTATGATTCCAAGTTGGACCTTTTGCTGGAATCTCCATTCCCATGCCTTTCTCTTCATTGAAAAACAGAGATTGGTATAAATGTAAAAGGTAGTGCTGTCATTAGCCATATGGAAATTACTCTGTGAAGGGTGTAGCTATACTCATTGTTAAAATTCTAAAATTTACTAGGTTTGCTTTAAATGTTTAAATTCAGTCCTAATTGGAGATTTGCATTAGCCCAGGTGGGTAGGTAAGTAGCCGAATATGAAATCTTACAGATTGTGTTCTGGTGTAGCTTAAAAACTTCTTATCACTGTTTTCTTCATTGTGTTCAAAGAAAGATTTAAAATTATGACAGATTACATTTGTGTGATTTTATATTTCACTGGAGAGTGAAATCTAAAATGGATTGCTTAAGTGTATAAATATCATTCTCATAAGCATTCCCTAATTTATCTGTAGACAGTCATTAAAGCGTTGGCTTGGATAAAAGCCTTCTAATGGAGAATAACTGGTATATTAAATTCCTTTTAAACAGATCAAAATAACAGTGGCAACTAAAATAACTCATAAATATTTCAAGTCCAGTTTTTCAATAGCATTTTTTTTTTTGCAGAAGTAAGTTGGTATTTTGAAGCAGTCCTTGAAGAAATTTCCAATTTAAAAAAAAAAAAAAAAAGCAGTCTTGAATTTAAAATATCTGATCTCATTATAGTGACCTGCCAAGTAATTAACATGTGCATGGGGCTCACTTTATGTGGAAGTTATTTTCAGGGATTTCCACATACACTTTCCTCTCACATTATAGACAAGTTCTTTCCTTTTGAGTCCCTTTTTGAAAGCAAAGCATAGTAAATAGAATCAGCAAACCTGAGCTAGAATCCCACTTCTGCCACTAGCTAATGTGTATCCTTAGGCCAGCTACCTTTAGTTACCTTCTCTGGGCCTCAGTTTCTTTATGTATAAAATGGGGACTTTACCTACTGTCTTAGTTATCTAGTGTTGCTATAACAGAAATGCCACAAGTGGATGGCTTTAACAAACAGAAATTTATTCTCTCACGGTTTAGGAGGCTAGAAGTCCGAATTCAGGTTGCTGCCTCTAGGGGAAGGCTTTCTCTCTCTGTTGGCTCTAGGGGAAGGTACTTGTCTCCTTTCAGCATCTGTGGGCCCTGTGTTCCTTGGAGATCTCCTTGTGGCTTGGCATCAATCTTTCCCTGGTCTAGAAGGTTCTCAGTGCTGGAACCTCAGATCCAAAGGATGCACTTTGCTCCCAGCTCTTCATTCTTGGTGGTAGTGAGGTCCATCTATGCTCTGCTTGCTTCTCTGTCTGTTTATCTCTTATAAGATAGAAGGTGTGATTCAAGCAAAGATGTGACTTGAGTAAGGGTGTGACTTGAGCCACACCCTCTTGTAAGGCTGTGACTCAAGATACACCCCACACTGATCCTGCCTCATTAACATATTACCATATAGAGGTTAGGATTTACAACACACCACAAAATGGAGGATAATTACATCAGGTCACAAAAATGGAAGATAAGCACACAATACTGGGAATCACGGCCTAGCCAAGTTGACACATATTTTGGGGGGACACAATTCAATCCATGATACCTACCTTATAAGGTTGTGGTGAGGATTATATATGCAAAGTGCATATAGGAGGTACCCAGTAAATGGTAGCTATTATTTTTTGCAAACGGTTCCCAGCCCCTGTAGGTTCTCTGTATGCATATGATAGAGGATGCCTCTTACTTCCAGGAAACAGCACGAGGTATGACCTGACCCCGGTCACAGCTGTCAGTGTCCACTTGCTCAGCAGTGATGGGACGCCGGTGCTGGTAGATGGGCCCATCTATGTCACCGTGCCGCTGGCCACACAGAGCAGTCTGAGGCACAATGCCTACGTCGCAGCATGGCGGTTTGACCAGAGACTGGGTAAGCTAGCGTTTTGTGCCAATCTATTAACAGATGGCTTCCTACTGATTGATTTTCCTTTAAGAAGCCTATGGAAATCTCCTTTACTTGAAGTTACTAAATGCTGCTGGTCACAGTGTGTTGAATGGTTTCTGTGGGTGAAGCTTACTCCTCTGTGCTGTTCAGGCATTCAGGCACTCTCTTTAGAGTTTGTTATTTTGCACATTTAACATAATTTACTTGAGAAGAACATGTCAAGAGTATTAGGGACTCAAGTTAGCTCTTGTAATCTTCATCCTTTCATTCTTTAGAAGGTCATGCAATCCCTATTGGTCATATGGTTTTCTTCTTCTGTTTTTTGTAAAAGGAAAAACATTTCCCAATATCCTACAAAAACTGAGAATAAAAATAACCCACCACCTAAAGATAACCACTGATAGTATTTCGACTTGTATCCTTCCAGACATTTCTCTGTACACAGATGTATTAGTTATCTATTGCTACAGAACAAACTACCCTAAAACTTAGCAGCTTAAAACAATAACCATTTACCATCTCACAGTTTCTGAGGGTCAGGAATCCAGACACGGCTTAGCGGATGGTTCTGGCTCTGGTCTCTGACAAGGTTGCAGTCAACCTGTCATCTCAAGGTTCAACTGACTGCGTTTCCAAACTGGTTGTTGGCAGGCCTCACTCAGCTCCTCGCTGGCTGTTGGCCAGAGGCTTCTGTTGCTTACCACATTGGCCTCTCTGTAGGCTGCTCACAAGATGGCAGCTTGCGTCCCCAGAGGGGAGTGATCTTAGAAAAAGAAAGCACAAATGCTCAAAGTGGAAACCACAGTCTTTTATAACCCAGTTGGAAGTGGCAGACCATCACTTCTGCTGTATGCTGTTGGCTACACAGACCAGTCCTGGTAGAGTGGGAGTGGACTGTACAAGGGTGTGAACAGTAGGAGGGTAGGGATCACTGGAGGCCACGTTAGAGGCTGCCCATGAAAACATACACATTTGACTGAAATGGGATTATACGTATTTACATGAACATCTATCCATATCATTAATTATTACCCTGAAGTATCAGTTTCAGTGAGACGAGTGCATAGTATTCTGTTACTGTATCATAATTTGGATGATCAATCCTCTGCACTTAGAAGAAAATTTTATTGTTCTAACCAATGCTGTGATGAATATTTTGTAGATAAATCTTTGTGCACATGCATGATTATTTCCTTAGGATAAGATTTTGAAAGTGGAATTACTGCATTAAAAAATATGCAAAAATTTAAAGCTTTTAAAACGTTATCTCCAGATTGCTCTCCAGAAAGTTTTACTAGCTTACATTAATAATAACAAGATGGGAGTGCATGTCTGTGCTTGGGATTTTTATAGTACATTGTTTCCTAGACTCCTTTGGTTTTCAGTCCCATGAAAGTTAAACTTCAAAATACCAGTCTTCAAATAACCCAATCAGAACTTAAAACTGTTGGGCCATGCATAAAGATTAGCTGATTCTCTGTATCCTCTCAGGAAATATCATATTTTTACACAAATAATGCACTTTCTATATTTGTTTGCTAACCAAGCCCTCCTCCTTCTCCCCTCCCCGCCCCAGGTATTTTTGTAAGCACGCTATGCTAATTTTTTTACAGCAGCATGTGAAAAAAATTGATACAGTGCACTTACGAAAATACCAGGGGAGGGGAGAGCATGGTTGGAAAACAGATTAGACCATGTTATTTGTGTAAAAATATGTAACCCCATTGAGCCTTTCTCCATTGAGAACCTTCATTGTGTAGTTGATCTATGTCCATTTAAATGGTCCTTTTAATTTAGCATCTACTGTGAAAAATTTAGCTGCCAGATTCCTGACTTTAATAAGTAGTATGTGTGCAGAAAAAAGCCAATATTTGGATAGTCACTTGAAAATAATCAAATCAGTTAAAATGTATTTACTGAAACTTTATCTTTAAGATTGGATAGAATCATATGTTCTTTAACTTAAACTAAACATAATACCAAAAACCAAACCCATTGCCATTGAGTCGATTCCGACTCATAACGATAATAGAAGCCTACATATTTCATAAGGCTTTTTTTTTTTTTTAACTATTCTTATATTTAATCAATAATGTCATTGTCTAAGCAGAAATTAAAATACTTTAGTTAAATATAAAGTTCCAAAGGTAGTATCATCAGATCAGGGGAAAAAAAAAAAAGGAAGGCATCTTAAGTATACAACACTATTTACAAATTAGCTGCTATTTATGATTATTTCAAATATGACAATTACTTTCACAGTTTAAATTCTCCACTTTTGAGGTAAATTAACTCCAATTCCAAACTGTTTAATGGCCAGAAATAGCAATTTGTAAATCCCTTTAAGAGTTTTTCATCTAAATCAGGGTTGGCAAACTATGGCCAGCAAGCTAAGAATGATTTTTACATTTTTAAATGGTGATGAATGATATTTTGTGACACATGAAAATTATATGAAATTCCAGTTTAAGTGTCCTTAAAGAAAGTTTTATCGGAATACAGCACACGCATTTTTTTCTGTATTGTTTATGGCTACTTTTGCACTACAACGGCAGAGTTGAGTAGTTGTGACAGAGACCATATGTCCCCGCAAACGAAAATATGTGCTGTCTGGCCTTTTACAGAAAATGTTTGTGACTCCTGATCTAGATGCTTCCAAAGGGGAAGCCCAAGGAGCATCTATTTGAAATGACCACCCAGGATCACTTAGAATAGGCTTCACTGTGTTTAACACTTTGTTTTGCTTTGATCAGTGTGAAAGGTATAGCTTTTCCACAAATATACGTGATACTGCCCTTGCACTAGACTGGATGCCTGGCTGTACAATTCCTGTGTGATCCTGGGCACATCACTTAATTTCCCTGAGCCTCATCTTCCTCATCTGTAAAAATACCAATTCCAACTCTGTCAATCTCTCAGAGTTATTATGAGAATCAAAATTAGAGAATGCTTGCAATAGTTGTTATGAAGACTAACCATTTGCCATTGAGTCAATTCTGACTCATGGTGACTCCATGAGTAGAACTGTGCTCCATTGGGTTTTCAATGGCTGGTTTTTTCAGAAGCAGATCACCAGGTCTTTCTTCCGATACATCCTTCCCTAATATTTCCAGCTAGACTCACTAATATCAAGAGACTCAGTGAGCTCTGTGTTGATTTACTGTAGCACTTCACCAAAGTATGAGCTTGTGTTCGTGTTTAGCATGAGTCAAAACCAAAGATAGCAATTTGAAGGTCGCGTTTGTATTTTCTGTAAAACCACAGTCCAAGTTATTTTTCATTATGGAGTTTTGTGCTCTCTGTATAGAGATCCTTGTGTTATGTTCCTTTTAGAATATGGTAGTGGGGGAAAAGTTGGCTTTTGAAGAACTTGAAAGTTTCGTTATATCAGAAATGGACACTTAGGTCATCCCCTTTCCCCTACAGACTGTTGATTCTAGGCAACTAAGAAGAGCTACATTTAAATGAAGTCACAGTTAACTATATTCATCTAGAGCTGGTCTGTCCAATACAGTAGCCACTAGCCATATGGGCTGTTGAGTGAGCACTTGAAATGTGGCTGGTCCAAATTGTAACGTGCTGTGGAATATAAAATTCACACTAGATTTCCAAGACTTGGTATGAAAAAAATAATGTAAGATAAATCTCATATTTTTTTATTGATTACATGTTGAGATGATAATCCTTTGGATATTAGATTAAATAAAATGTTATTAAAATTCATTTCATCTGGTTTTTTAAAAGTACCTACTAGAAAATTTAAAGTTACATTAGTGACTCACATTATATTTCTTTTGGGCATTTCCATATTTCAACCTACATGTTCATTGGAGGGTAATCTAATAAATTAACATTATCTTAGAACATAAAATTGCATTTTTGTTTAGTATGCTACAACAGTGTGATTTGGCTAATTGCTGTACGTGCCCTCAATAAAAATGATTATTTTTAAGAAACATAGTTGGTAAAATTGCTTCTATCCTCCTTTCTTAATGGTTGTTTTATTTTCTGTTTTGCTTTTAACATCTTCATAGTCTTTGTATTTGTTGTTACACTCCACCTCTAATCCTTTTATTGCAGACAAATAATAAATGTTCATTCTGCATAAAATCAAGAGTGAACCAAAGGCTGAGGTTGTTGTAGATACCAGAAATGAGTATAATAAAGACGGGCAAGCTGACAAACTTCCTGTCAGCCAGGAAGGAGGCCCACTTTTCCCAGAGAATGAAGCTCTATTAAGCAGACTTGGGTAACCCAGGTCAAATTGATTCATACCAGGATCTAACTGATGTTGGGAGTGTAAAGCAAGAGCGTCTGCCTTAGAGTCCAGGGACACGGGCCAGAAGGCAGAAGGGGACTGGAAAGCTGGTGATAGGGAACCCAAGGTTGCGTAAGGATAGTGTTGATGTGTTGTGAGGTTGTTAACCATTGTCATAGGGCAACGTGTACTTACGGTTAAATGAGAAACTATTTTGTTCTGTAAGCCTTCATCTAAAGTGAGAATAGCAGCACAATTGGAAGAGCGTAGTCAATGTCATTGAACTGTGCATGTAGAAATTTTTGAAATGGTGTATCTTTGGCTATGTATATTTTCACAAAAAAAAAAGGTTGAGAAGTTAGAGGGTTGACATGTTGTGGGGTTGTTAACCAATGTCATAAAACAGTATGTGTACTGCTGTTTCATGAGAAACTATTTGTTCTGTAAGCCTTCACCTGAAGTACAATAAAAAAAAAATATTTGAAACAGAAAAAAAAAAAAGAAAGAGTGTCTGCCTTAGTACTGCGTTCATGCTTTTATCACTCTAATATTAGAATACAAGGATATTCTATACTCTACATCTACAGACCAGGGTACCTGATAAAACTTATTCTGAGGAATTGGCTCACCTGACTGCAGAGGCTGGCAAGTGTGAAATCTATAGGAGAGGCCTGCAGGCTGGAAACTCAGGCAGGTGCTGATGTTGCAATCTTAAGTAAGAAATCTATAGGACATGAGACAGTCTGGAACATGGCCGGGGTTGGCATTGTAGTCTTGAGTCTGAAATCTGTAGGGCATGGAACTCAGCAGAAGTTGGCACTGCAGTCTTGAGGCAGAATTTCTTCTTCTCCAGGAAACCTCAGTTTTTGCCCTTAAGGCCTTCTAACTGATTGCATGAGGCCCACCCACATTATCATGGATAATCTCTTTTACTTAAAGTAAATGTTTAAAAACTGTAAAACACTGCTCCAAGAAACTAAAAGAGACCTTCTTAAGTAGAAACATTCCATGCTCATAGATTGGAAGACTTAACATTATGAAAATGTCAGTATTACCCAAAGTGATCTATAGATATGATGCAATCCTGATCCAAATTCCAACAACATTCTTTACTGAAATGGAAAAACATATCACCAACTTTATACAGAAAGGAAAGAGGCCCCAAATAGCCAAAGTAATATTGAAGAAGAAAAACAAAGTTTGAGGCCCTGACCTCAAAACATATTATACAGCCACAGTGATCAAACAGCCTGATACTGGTTCAATGACAGACACAGAGATCAATGGAATAGAGTTGAGAAACCAGAAGTAAATCCATCCATCTATAGGCAGGGGATATTCAACAAGTGGTAAAGTTTATTCAGTGGGGGAAGAAACAGCCTCTTTAATAAATGGTGCTGACAAAACTGGATATCCATTTGCAGAAAAATGAAACAGGACTTATACCTAACACCATACACAAAAACTAACTCAAAATGGATCAAAGACCTAAATGTTAAAGCTAAAACTGTAAAGTTTCTGGAAGATAATATAGGGACAAAACTATGGAACCTATTTATTTTGAGTAATAGATTACCAAACACAACTACAAATGCACAAGCAACAGAAGACCTCCTAAAAATTAAATACTCTCATCAAAAAACGTTATCAAAAGAGTAAAAACAAAACTTACAGATTGGGAAAAAAAATCTTTGGAAATGACATATCTGATAAGGATCTGAACTCTAAAATATTTAGAAAACTTCAATAACTCAACAACAGAAAAACAATCCAATTTAAAAACAGGCAAAGGACATGAACAGACACTTTACCAAAGAAGACATTCAGGTGGCCAACAAACACATGAAAAAGTGCCCATGATCTCTAGGCATCAGAGAGATGCAAATCAAAACTGCAGTGAGCGGACTTCCGGGCAACATGGCGCTATAGTCAGAAGCACCACGCCATCCCTCTGCAGCAAAGATCAGAAGAACTAAGTCAAACAGAGTCACACATCAATCCTGAAACCCTAAGCATCAAATGAAGAGAGAAGGAATTCAGCCAAGCACTGAATGGAATAAGAAACTGACCAAGAACGGAGAGCGAGGAGAGATACATGCAGAGGTCCCCTATCAGCTACCGCAGCACGGATCCTCCATCTTGGACTTCTATCGGTGATCAGCGAACGGGGGTATGAGAAAGCAGCTTCACGGAGCTTCCAGCAGGAGACAGAACAACCAGTAACCAGCAATATAGGCTTTCCCACCCCCCACCCTTCTTCACCCCCACTTAGCCTCCTCCTCTGCTTTCTGCAGCCACAGTCTCTTGGCCAGGAAGCACCAGCTTCACCCCAGTGTCGCTTGGATTCCACCCGCCCACACTGGCCGGCTCCCTGAGTGCCTTTTATTGGCTGTTGGTGTTACTTTTTTCCGCTTCTTTAGATTTCTTCCTCACTTCTCACCACCTCCACCTCCTTTCTCTCAAATACCTGGCTCTGTGCACCATCTTTGCTTCTTCCTGAAAGGCTGTGAAACACTGCTGCACTGCTAAACTGCTTCCTTGCCCATGCCGCCATGCTGGTGGGACCCCTAGGGCTTTTTTGTTTGTTTGTTTGCTCTGATTTGTTCTGTTTTGATTTGTTTGTTTGTCTTCTTTTTCTTTTCTCAGCTTGGGAGCCCCTTCTAGCCAGGCAGTACCGTGCAGCTTGGAAGCTACTCCCTTTACTCTGCACAGACGCACAGGGACATCCCTGGGGGCATTTCTTTTTTCTTGTTTTTTGTTTGTTTGTTTTGTTTTGTTTGTTTCTTTGTTTTGTTTTCTTCTATCTCTTGTTTCTTTTTTGTCTTTCTTCATTTCCAGTTTCTTGATTTATTAATTTTTTTCTTTTACCCTTTTTTTTTTTCATTTTTGTTTTCCCCCATTTCTCAGTCTCTCATCTCTCCACTGCAATAGCAAGCTCCCTTAGCACTCTTTTTTGTTTGTGTGTATGTTTTTGGCCCCTGTTCCTCTCCTCTCTCTCATCTTTCCCATACCCATCTTAGCTCCACACATCACAATCTACCCCCTCCTTCCAGCCTACCTGCACCGTGCACTGAACATCACACTCCCAAGCAGCAGAGGCATGGCCTAGTGGAACCTGCCCTGCACTGTCAGCCCTGGTACATGCCACAAACAACCCATCCCAGCAACTCCCCTTCAGCCGGACCTGCCCTACTGTACCATACCTGAGTGACTCACCCTGCCCATTGGAGAAGGAGGTGAAAAGTATCGTGCCCAGATGAGCAAACAACAAAGAATGCGCAGCCTGCCTGCTCAGACATAACCAAATAAAACAAAAAAGCAGGACGAAACAAACAAATCTACAATCAGTAAACGAGGAAAATAACCACTGAATGCCCCAAAGACAACAGAAAATATCAAAACATTTAGAAAAACAGGACAGGGTGGTTCCAGTAGGTATCCAAAATAAAACACCAGATGACCTTCCAGTAGAAGAAAAGGCACTAGACCTAACTGGTAGGGAATTCAAATCTGTAATTTTCAGAATTATCCGAGAGTTGAAGCAAAAACCAGACAAAAATGAGGAAAAAACAGACAAATTCAGGAAAATACAGACAAAAAATGGAAGAATTCAAAATAATACAGGAACAAAATGCTAAAATAAATTCACAACTAGAAATCATACAAAAACAACAATCAGAAATCCAAAAGACAACAAGATTTCAGAAATGGACAGTGTCATAGAAGGGCTGAGGAGCAGGTTTGAAACGATGGAAGATAGGATCAGCGAAACTGAAGACAAACACTTGGATACAACTCTGAGGAAAAATCAGAAACAAGAATGAAGAAAAATGAAGAAACCCTGAGAATTATGTGGGATACAATCAAAAGCGAAAATCTGTGAGTGATCGGAGTTCCCGAACAGGGGGAGTAAACAGAAAAAGAGGATCATTGAAGAATTGCTGACAGAAAACTCCCCCAATATCATGAAAGATGAAAAGCTGACCATCCAAGAAGCTCAACGAACCCGATATAGGATAGACCCCAAAAGAAAATCACCAAGGCATGTCATAATCACACTCGCCCAAACCAAGGACAAAGAATCCTGAGAGCAGCTCAAGAAAAACAAAAAGTCACATACAGAGGAGAAACAATAAGACTAAGCTCAGATTATTCTGCAGAAACAGTGCAGGCAAGAAGGCAATGGGATGACATATAAAACCTTGAAAGAAAAAATTGCCTGCCAAGAATAATATATCCTGCAAAACTCTCGTTCAAATATGATGGTGAAATTAGGTCATTTCCAGATAAACAGAAATTCAGAGACTATGTAAAAACCAAACCAAACTTACAAGACTTATTAAAGGGAGTCCTTCGATCTGAGAACAAACATCAGCCCACAGGCTGAATATAGGACACGGGATTGTATTAGCCAGATACCAACCTAGGAAATGAACTCTTAAGGACTATGAAAAACCAAAAGAATTACAACAGGGAACAAAAGAGGTTAATCTGTAAATGACAAGAGCATCAGAACAATAGAAGAGGGAATAAACAGTGTAGGTATAGAAACTTCTAATGGAGAGGAAGGCAAGGTGATACCAAGTAATAATAGACTGGTTCAAATCTAGGAAGATAAGAGTAAATTTCAAGGTAACCGCAAAGAAAGTTAACAGACCTACTCATCAAAATAAAGAAGAAAAACAAAGTCTCAGTAAAAACAAAACCTACAAAAACAAAAGAAATGAAAAAAATATCCACAAACAAAAGGAACTCAGCACAGGAGAGTAACAGGAACAAAGAAAACTCCAGCACCACAAAAGAAAGCACTACAAAATGCAATCCTACTCCTAGGAATATATCCTAGAGA